>NC_021163.2:63748820-63810379 GCF_000331145.2 Cicer arietinum
AAAGTTTGACACGTGTCAGCTAAACAGAGGGTTATGAAGATATCAAGTTTGAAATAATATTTTTTTTGGAATAAAATTAAATTTATGTTACACGACTTTGTAAATGCGTCAGTTGAAAAGTTAGTGGCCAATTAAAAAATAAAAGAATTAATTAAAAATAAAATACACTACACCACTACGTTTCACGGTTGAGAATTTAGTTAGAAAAGAAAAAGAATAACATCAAAATACGTTCAATTACACCCACCACGACGTGACACTTTTTGGAATTGTTTTTTAAACACTACCTTAGCAACCACAGTTTCAAATTAATTTATTTTATTTTACAAATTATTTTAATTCCCTCGTACTTTCTTTCTTAATTCATGTGCTCTGTAAACCATCTCTCTTCAATACTCTCTCATTTCTTGTGTCTCCGTTATAAATATCATTTATATTATCTCGGTATATACAATTCCTTTTTTAAATTTTCTTTACCAAAACTTTCTTATTCATCTTTATCCAATGTCAATGTTTGAAAACAAAAATCTTTGTTGCTTCAATTTCTTCATCAAAGTTTGTTACTTCAATTTCTCCAATAAATGAGTCATGAAATTTGGTTGTTAGAGTTGTGCGAATGTGGTTTCTGTCTTGATCTCCTCAATGTCAAACAAAACTTTTATGCAACGGAAATAGTACTAACATTCGCGAGCTTTTATTTCTCGATTTGAGATTAATATTCCTGGTGGAACTATGTATTTGTTCGTGCTTCTAACAACTTTCTGGAGTATACGTTCACACGAATTACTTAAATAGTAAATTTTGTTCAATAAAAAGATTACTATTTTGTTATGTATATATATATTTTGTATTGTTTATGTTTCTTAATTTTGTCTCAAAAAATTGTAAATTTGTATATGTATATTTCTATCCTCTTATATAAGATTTGTCTTAATAATTCCGATTTTAAATTCACTCATAAATAGTCAACAAATTGTACATTTGTATATTTATATTTCTATTCTCTTATACCAGATTTGTCTTAATAACTCTGATTTATAGTTGCTGCCCGTGCTAATAATTTTGATTTTAGGTTGTCTAATAATAGTGTTGGCACACAGATATATTAAATAAAAAATAATAATTTATTGAAGTAAATATAAAATTTATTTAGACTTCTTAACATGAATTCAATTAAATTTCCAGAATATTGAAGAGAAAAATAATAATTTATTTAAGAAAATATAAAATTTATGTATGAATTAAAAAAACAATTCATTTTATCGATTCATTCTGTGAGTAGTACTAAAATGAAATATATTTTGCCACTTGATACAACAAAATTTATATTAATTCTTAAATGTCATGTATTTCATATAAATAACATATTTTGAATAATAAAAATAAAAATTCATTATTAGGTTACTTACTCATCTTTACATTTACTAATTTACTTATTTTATATATGTCCATGTCTATTATTTAAAAAAAAATTATTTCATCTAATCTAATTATTTAATTTTTTTTTAATAATTATTGTTTTTATTTGTTTAAAATTAAAAGTATTGCTTTATAATAAGTTTTTTGGAAAGAAAAAAGATTATGTGTAGAATTCAAAAATAAGACATCATCATTTGAGTAAGATTAAAGAGTGGTGTTAGAATCATACTTTTTATCAATAACATTAAGCCTATAAGAAAGTAGTTTTTAAGTTAAGTTAAAATTATATTTTTATTTTTTTTATTGTAAATTATTTTTTTTAAGTCAACTTATTTTTTTAATGTCAATAAAATTTATGAAATTTGATATATATATATATATATATATATATATATATATATAATATAACCATTTATTTATTAAAATCATTGTTTCCGTGCGGCCGCACGGGTTACAAACTAGTTATTCATAAATTAAATCATCGACAGTTATGTTATATGAATGCAATAAGAAAATTTTATTAGCAAAGCAACAATCGAAAACAACTAACGCGTTTTGACTTTCAAATAGAGTCAAACAACTAAGACTGTTTTTGTAATTTAGAAAATTGAAAAATTATATTATCAATTTATCACAATAATTTTTTTAGGTATATACTACATCGCTAATAATTTAAAAAGATTTTTATTATACATCTAATTATTAAATTATGTATCACGATTATAATTACTAAAATGTGATCATAAATATCTACATTGTAATATGTAGATATTATATTTCTTTTTGCGATTAAACTTAAATCCTAAACTTATATATAGACTTTTTTTTGGAGTAAAGGTCTATTTTAATCATTGAAAATTTTTGAGAGACCAAATTTAATCATTGAGAAAAATAAAATTAAAAAAAATAAAAGCACTTTTTAGTCATAAGAAAAATAAATCGGGTCAAATTAGTACTTACGAGAATAATAGTTAGAAAATTAGGTTTGTTTTACTAACTTGTCTCTTCAACTTATTATCGCACATGTAATTTCTATAAAATAAGACAATTATGTTATTGAAAATAATTAAAAATAAACAATTAAATCTTTGATAAGGATTAAATAAACAAACTTTAAGTTCTTGTCACATACTTAATTAATTATTTTTAATTATTGTCAAATACCTAATTGTCCCTTTTTACTGAAATTACATTTGAGATAATCAAGTTGATTAGTTATCAATCAACAAAAACAAAATTTATTTTTCTAATTGTAGTTCACATAAAGACTAATTTGACTTGTTTTATTTATTTTTTATTTTTATGACTAAAAAATATTTTTATTTTTCTCAAAGACTAAATTGGATCTCTCATTATATTTTTAGATACCAAAATAAATCTTTACTTTTTTTTTTCTTGTAAAAAGAGAATAGTAAATACTAGGACTGTGCATGATTGATATTTTTAAAAAGCCAAACTATATCCTTTTTAAAACCAATATATAGATTTAGATTTATAACCAAATCCATTATTTGGTTTAAAATCGGTTATAAAATCGATTGTAAAATTAGTTATGGTTAAATAATTGGTTTTTAGTTAAACAACCGATTTGGAAAAATTCAATTTTAAAATCAATTTTTTCTTAAAACCGGTTAAAATTTAATTATTTTTAATATTTATTTTTTAAAAATTATTTATTGGTTATTTAAAAAAAATCGATTATTCATATTTAAAAATTGACTATTTTTACAAAATGAAAACTCAATAAAAAAAAATACATCAACCATACAATTGCTTTCTCTTGTGATTAAAATTGAACATCTTCAATTACTTATAATAACTTGTGATTAAAATTGATTTATGACTAACTTCGTTAAGACCACCAATTATAATTCATACTACTTCAATAAATTGATTATTACTAAAATCATAAAAAATACAAACACTTGAAAAGTTGTTTTGATCAAATTTAGCAATTATTGCACAATAATAAAATATAGAAAATACAATACAACATTGAGATGGACACCACCACCACCACATGATTTAGTAAATTTAAAATATCTAATGGATTTAATACATTAATTTTTGTCTTGAGCATTTATAATTAAGTTAAGTTTGGGCAATATCTAAATCTCAATATAATTTCTAACCTATCATATTAATGTAACATTTTGAAAAATATTCATCTTTTAAAAATCAATAATTTAAGAAATTATATTTAAAATATTTAATCTATCATATTTTAATCTTCCTCAATAAATATTAAATATTTTAATTCATTATCTAGTTATTATACACTATAGTTGATCAATAATAGACAATTGATTAAATGAAGTTAGTAATAAATTGTCGGAAAATACTTTCGGAAGGTGGAAGGTTGGTGGAATAATGATAAAATAGAACCGTTTTTGAGTTTTGGGGATTTAGAATTTTTAAGAGTTGAATGAATAAAAACTAAATTCAAATATAAAATATAAATAAATATCTAATTAATTGATAAATAAACCAAATTATAACTAAACTGAATATTTAAAATAAATTTAAATTCAATTTTGAATTTAGACCTCTTAACTAAATTTTTTTCACGACCCTATTAACCAGTAAATACCGCACCTCAATTGAGTTAGAATCAAGCACATTGTAGATAGAACTGTTGTGCCATAAAATAATGTTTAACATTAAAATAATTAAAAAAGGAAATATACCAACTTTTTACATTTAAAAAAAAGGAAAAAGAAATAGTTAAAAAGAGGTTCACAATAAGAAATGAAAAATAAAATAATAAAAATATAGTATTGTGAAACAAAGTGTGAAGTTACAACACAACCACCTAATCAGAAAATCAACGTTCTTTGATTCGACTACTGTTGAAAACCCTTGAAAGTATAAACTATTTTTGATTTTTATGCTTTCTATGTTTATCAACAAAATGCTTTTCTGCACGTGATGATGGGTTTTGTCTCTCATCTTCATCTTCTTTTTCTTCATTATTAGTTTCTCTTCACTCTCCTTCGTCTTCATTTTCACCGTTAATTCTTAACAAAGCTTTCACCTTTCAACATTTTCCAGTTTTGTTTGAAATGGGAAGTGGTTGCAGATCGTGGGAAGAAAACATTTACTGGACCCATTTTCAATTCGTCCATTTCACCCAGTTTCTACACAAAGATTATCATCAACAACTTGTTAGTACTTTACTCTTTTTATTCTTGTTTTCCCATGTTCAAGGACGAAAGAAAAATTAAACCTTTCTTTTTTTACTAGAAAAATTAAACTCCATTTTGTATTTTCACATTGTTTCCATTTATTTCATATTTTTCTAAAATTATTTTAACCTACCCTAATTTTTTATTTTTTATTTTTTTACAATTTGTTTAACTGCAGTCAATTTTATTTAATTTTTTGTATGAAAGATTTAAGCTTTGGATATGCTGTTAAAAATTTGACTTCTTTTTTCCTTTGATTATTATACTCTATAGATATATATGCCTGTTTTTTATGGAAGTTTTGAGCTTTGGATATGCTGTTTAAAGTCTTTAGCTGTTGATCTGATTTGTGTTTGTTTTTTAGACTCTTTATTTTTAGTTTGCAATGTTATTAGGTTTTGTCCATGCATGAATCCTAAAATCCTGATAGGATCGTGTTTTATGAAGCACAAATACTCACACGACACTGACACATCGACATGTGTAATAATTTGAGAAAATCAATTATTTGAATGTAATCAAGGTGTCACTGTCAGACACAATGGACACACCTTCGATTAGAGTTATCGGTGCTATGTTTATGATTTGTGTGGCTTCGAAGGAATTGATAAGGAAGTGAATGAATGAATAAGGAAATTGTAATGTGGTTGATCTTGGGTTGTTATTATGTTATTTATCCGTCACTGTGTAAATCATATACTTGAGATGATTAATAGCTGTTTTTCAATCTGATAATTATCATTGGCTCTTAGGCATATATTAAAGCTCATTTTATTTTATACTGAAATAGAAATTTGTATTTTGTTTGCAGGAACTTCCCAAAACATTTTCGGACAATGTAAAAAAGAAGTTGCCGGAAAATGTGACCCTTAAAGGTCCTAGTGGAGTTATGTGGGATATAGGGCTGACAACTAGAGATGGTATGGCTTACTTCACAAATGGTTGGCAACAATTTGTGAAAGATCACTCTTTGAAAGAGAACGATTTTCTTGTCTTTAAGTACAACGGTGAATCACTGTTCGAGGTTTTGATATTTGATGGGGAGAGTTTCTGTGAGAAGGCAGGTCCTTATTTTGTTCGGAAATGCGGGCAGGCCGCCGCCCAAACCGAACAAGGTGGTGGATGTTCTAGTAAGAGAAGGGAAACAGATAATTCTGTTGAAGAAGTCAATACTCCTTCTAATGGTGGTGATGAAGGTGATTCGCCTGAGAAATCTGCACATCTTAACGGTATCCAAGTGCCGTTTGTTGCACCTTCTAACACTCCCAATGGAAAGACTTCTAATGCTGGTGTTGAATCTTCCGGCCCCGAGCAGGAAATGGAGGATGCAGTCAATGAGACCGACCCTACAGCTGATCCCTCCCAAACAAATGGCAAACGGGTAAGGAAATCTGTTTATGCCGCCACACCTGTTCAGATTAAGCGGAGAGGAAGACCACCAAAACCTTCTAATTCTCAAGGGAGAGCACTTAATTGGGTTGCTGGTAACGTTTTTTACATATCAATAAGGGAAAGAAAATGAAACACTTGCGGTAAAAATGGTGCACTGATCGCATAGTTTAATCATTACACAATAAATTATTTGTACCATCCAATGAATGTAATAGTCAAAACTATTGGCGTATCGGTGCATCACTGAAAATCACAAATGTTACCAAGAAATATGCTTCCTTTAGAATGAAATATAAGCAAAAATAGTAACTGAAAAGTTGATGTATCTGGTGACCATAAACATCAACTTTTTAGTTACCATTTTTGCTTATATTTCATTCTGGAGAGAGTATATTAATATTGTTTTATGTACATATCTTAAAAACACTTGAATGGGTACTTTTATTTGAATTAACACATGAACACTGGTTGTTGATATGGTACCTTATTTTGATAACATTTTTAGATGCTGAACATTCTCCAAAGTGTAGATCAGGGACATGTGAATTGTATACCTCAAATAGAAGGCCTGTCACACAAAATGAGATAGAAAATACCCTTCTGTTAGCTCAGGCAGCGTGCACCAACGAATGTTTGCTTGTAACTATGCGACCTTCACATGTATACAAGAGATTCTACGTGGTAAACTACCACCCCCCTTTCTTTACTTTTTAAACTCGGTTTTAATCTTAATATATATTATGTTGAGAGCCTCATTAGGAAGTTATATTTACATTTTTACTAATTGTATTAATTTTGTTTTGGTGACTAGTCATTCCCTAATAAGTGGATACTAAGCTATATTTCTCCATCATCTCAAGAAGTGATATTGCGCATGGGCGAGGGTGAATGGATTGCGAAATACTGCTACCATAATATCCGTAACAATGGAGGCCTCACCGGTGGGTGGAAATATTTTGCCCTCGACAATAACTTGGAAGAGTTTGATGTGTGTTTGTTTAAACCAAGTGGCCATTTGATGGATAGATTGATAATTGAAATGAGCATTTTCAGAGTTGTTGAGGAGATTACTCCTCTAACTGCAATGAGTTCTCCCGGAAGGAAGAGAGGTGTTAAGAGAAGAGTGACTAGTTCCGTCCAAACAGAACTCGAGTCCATTGAAGGTGCATGATTTTGTAGTCTGAGGAAGATTCGAGGTTGGAATTATGCAGTGTATGTTGTATTGTTTGTGTTTAAACTTTGTATTTGTATGTTATGTTGGATTGTTTGACTTATTTAGTCTTCTAACTAGGTAATTCACCATATCATATGTAAACTTTGATCTATTGCAGTATTTAGACCTTTTAAGGTTCAACTTTGAAATGATCTATCTTTTTTTTTTCCAACGGATAGGACCCCAGTAATCTAGTGTTTGGCTGTGAGTAAATACTGATCAAAGATTGTTTTAGTTAGGATTTGAATTCAGATTTTTTTAAACATTTGTTTTTAACTTAAAATGATCTATCTACTATCAAATTTTTTGCCAAACCAAATTTCAACGTAAAAGAAATCTTGGAAGATGGAATTTTAACCCGTGGCTTTCTTGAATTGCTAATATAGTTCCTGAAACTGATTAGTACTTTCTCTCCACTTCAAGGCCTTGGAATGAAAGTTAATTTCACAGTCTATTGAAAAACATTATGCAAGTCTTTTATGTCTAAATGTTTGTGTGGTGAGAAGTCACATTGAATCAATTTTTTTGTCAAACCAACAAAGATTGAAAGTTTTATTCAAGGTTTTGCTAATGTATTATTGTCTTTATTTGTTAAGTTTGTGCAAAGTGACTATTGTCGCGTGAAGAGGAAGAAATGAACAATTTTTTTGCCTTTTATCAAGAGACATTTTTCTAGTAAATAAAAAAGAACTTATATGTAAACTAATATGTAAAACCATAAATACCGAACTTAACAAATGTATGAAAGTAATATGCAAAATCACAGAAGCACTTCAATTTTAATGCAGTATTGTACATTCAAGTTGATACCTATATCAATTAAGCTGAACAGAAACTTTATCTGTTGTCAAAATTATTACAGAACTATTTTAATTTAATTTGAAGTTTTTAATTAATTTATTATCTTTTATTTATAATCATATTTTCCTTGTTTATTTAAATGGCTTCAACACTAGTATACCTATAAAGTGGGTGTTGTTATGTTTACTTGGATACTTTGTAGTAGTTGTTATGTTTACTTGGATACTTGATAATAAAAGGAACTCGGCTTCTCTTCAGTCGGAATTCTACGCATTCAAACAGTCAAACAACAGTAATTGTTTGATCAAGATCGGATAGTTCACAATTAAGATTGGTATTTTAAAATATAAAATAAAAATTACAATTTTTTAGATTGTGTGATCAAGATCGAACGGCCTCAAAAATTTAACAGCACTATTAGAGGTAGTTAAAATTACTTATGATTAGGTGGAAGTTGTTAGATTAGTTACATTAATAGTATTATATAAAAGTGCATCATACTCTAATTGTAAAAACAAATTTTCAAATAATAATTTCAAGTTTTATTTTTCTCTTTAATTATTTTTCTACTTCTTGGGCTCAACCATGATTCTTAACAAACACATAATGCAATTTATAATCCAATGAAATCAAGTAAAATCTTAGTAGTGTAGCAACAATTGGTAATTTTTTGATTTGCTTTCTGTTTGTACTATATTAAAGAATTAGACAATTAGATAATACTTCATTAACTTTTTTATTAAACATTTTAGTCAACAATTATATACTACTACAATATTAGATTAGGTATGCTTTTTTACTTTATTATTGTTACACCAAATTTTAAATTGTAAACAACGTATATTATTTTCAAAACATTTTTCTCCTCTTGCGTTGCATGGGTTCTAAAACTACTACCCGAACAATTCCTACTTCATTGAAATCAATTTCATACCTAACCAATGCATGTATCAATTTAATGTTTAAGGGTATAATGTTACTTGCTGGAGGTTTCTAAATTCTAAGAGTTTTTTTTTACTCCAATTTTGATAATATTTCTTTACTTTATATAAAGAAATTAATGTCTGTATTAATCCCTTGCTTCACATGATCTTCATTAACAGTGTCATGAAAGTTTATGCAGCTACACTTGGACATAATCTGGTAAAGTAAAATTTCTCTATCGAATTCCTTCTTCTGTTTGTTTGTAACTTGTATTGGAACTTTAACTTGAGTCATCAAGTTGAAATGTTCAGAATGGAATGCAGAGGTCTTGTAAGTTGTAAGCACTTTGAATTATAGTACAAATATAACAACTCGAAATTTAATACATGTCATTTTCTATGCTTCCACAAAAACATTAAATTACTAGTTCATGATACTCCTTGTCAACATTCACTCTGGTTGCCAAAATCCAAAATCCAAAATCCAAAATCCAAACAACAAATTATTTTTGGCATTTTCCTATTTTTATGTACTGAGTTTATCACAAAAATGAAGCTGCATATAGTAGTGTATTAGGAACATATATAAAAACATATTAAAAATAATCAATACCAATGAGTAAATATTCAGGTGGATACTTGAAATTGTAGAGTTGTATCAACCTAATCTTTTATATTAAAATGATTTTTGAAATTATAAAATATTAATTAAATTTGTCATTTTATTTGAATATATTATCAAATGCATCTCTAACATTTTTAATATTACCAACTTAGTGTGAATAGAGAAAGTCGAATTTTTAATTTTGTTTTTTACAACAATTAAAAAGTTATAAGACTACCAACTTCGAAATTACTACGCGTTTACAAATCACTTTTCCGAATATATGTTTAATGTCATTTTAGTCTTCCAAATATAAAATATAGAATAAATTTGATTAAAATTTTGTAATTTCAAAAATCATTTTAAAATATTGATATTCTGATTCTTGATTGATACAACAGTTCACATGGCACTTTCATTTTGAAAGGGACCTCTGATTTTAATTTGTTTCTGTTATTGCATTTGGTTGCTCAATTGTCCAATTAATAATAATGGCTTAAAGTTAAATAGAGGCACGCCAATTGACAACAAAGTAAGCAAGGAAGTTTCATTCCTCTTGAAGAATTCTAGAAGTTTAAGACATGTTAAAAAAAAGACCGTTTTCTAAAAAAAATTGAACTAAACATGCATAATGCATCAATATTCAACCATATCATTCTCCATAAGATAAATATTTTGATCTTCAATAATATCATCATGTACATCTTGACTTCTTCAATACGAATCAAATAATGATTTAGACCAACCATAGTACGTTTAGTACTACAATCTACCAGCTTCTTTCATCATTTGAATGGAATGATTATATTTTGGATCAATCGAAATGAATTTAAATCTTAAAACTAAGTTGAACTACTTTTCACACCCCCTAGTTGTGGTGGCGGGACCAAATTGGGTTGAGGAGAAGAGAAAAATATAGTTGTAGTGGGCACAAGAAAAGAGCACGCAACACACACACAAACAATACCTCTTTGCTGAAACCAGTTAATTTTGAGTGTCCACTTTGACACTTCCACCAAATACTCTATCGCATGCCACATTATTTTCTTCTTACAGAGTGGTCCTGTCCTTCGTGACCCATCTACCTGTTGCACTGCTCCAGCTACACTACATGTTATTAACACTTCCACGGTTTGTTTTCCGATGTAGTTACAGTCTTTATTTTATTCACGTTTATAGATTTACTTTGATTCAGTACAAACATATTCAATCAAGGACTCTAAGGTCATCATCATTGCATATCTAAAAGTATAAATATTAATATTCCGGTTACTTTAAATTAGGTGCTATAACTTATTTGTAAATTCATTTTTTCAATTTAAGTAAATTTGTATGTGTTTTGTTCTCAATTACTCGTTTAATTTAAATGAATGAATATTATATTTTATGTAAAACTATAAATAAATTTAAAAAATGTAAATCTTTATTATCATTAAAAAAAGACAAATATAAATGCTTGTAAATGTTAGTATTTTTTAAAATTTGACTAATGATGATATAAGTTATAAATCATTAAAATTTATAACATTTATCTTTAGAATTGATTTTTAATTTAAAATTTATCATTCAAATTACTTTTATATAATATATTCAAAAATAAATTATTTTATTTTTAAATTAATTTTTAATTATAATCAATTTTACAAAATTGATTTATTTAAAATGAAATTTTGTAACTGGTGAACCAAAGACACTTTGGTTTTGAGATTCACCGTGTTTCCCCTTTTTTCCTTTGTGTCTGCTACCCTATTACTGACAATTGCTTTGGTGTGGAAGTTTCAAAAATCTATGATAGTGGTCAAACTTTTCAAGCTTATCTAGCTTCTTCGTACACATAATTCATAATTGGTCTGCACAAGCATTTCTCATCGACAACTTTTAACCAATTAAATTGTTCTTTTTTCTTTTTCGTATTTTACATTTTAGTAATTTATGTACATTTTGTTTTAATGTTCCAATTCTCATAAAGTTTACATTCATATTCAACTGTCAGATGATTTACAAAGATTAATGAGGAATTGGAAATATTTACTCATGAAAAAGAAAAATGATATGAATTTGAGAGAAGTGGGTATACATTCAATCATGATTGTCACCAGTAGGGATGCAAATCAGAGCATGATGATTTAGTTCTGCTGAATTTCTAAGGGATATGACCTGGAAAGGTAACTGATATTATTATTTGCAATAGTAAGTATCTGTGGAACTTGGAAGTTCTCAAATTTAAGAGGTTGAGAATCTTTTTGAGTTTTTCGCTTTTAATTAATTACTTTTAATTAATTATGAATATAAAGTGATTTATATTTATATATATATTTAGTTAAAAGTAAATTAAATAATAAATTTAAGATTAAAAAAGTCATATTTTAATTTAAAAATTATAAATTTTAATTTTAAGTTGAATCGATATTTGAAATAAAATCAATTCTATTCACTAGCATCATATATATTAAAATTAATTTTCCACTTTCATAATTAATTTTGACTCTACTCAAAATGAAATCAAACATTCACAAAGTGTTGAAACACGGAATACATTTTAACTTTTGTATAGCATTTGTTTAGATTCGGGTTTACCTCTTATTTGTTATATCGGGAAGTAGTTTAGATGTAAGAATTCTTAAGCTAGTTTTTGGGTGGTTGGGTCTTTTTTTATAAAAAAATGATATATAAGTTAGTAGATAGCGAATGAATTTAGTGGATAAACTAATTGATAGTTGATAACATGTTGAATTTGAAATCTTTTGTAAAATTAGTAGTTACACTAACTTGTATCTATGAAATCGTATAAAAAATCTATTTTAAAATAATACATAATTTTTTTAATTATGATGATAAAGGTAAAAAAAGAAGAAAAAAAAAATGAAACACTATAAGCTCAAAGTCTAATGGAAATAGTATCTAAAAAACATTATAAGCTCGTGACAAATATCATAAGCTCGTGTGAGAATTACTATTTTTGTCATTTAAACTTGTGTTGTATGTTATTCGGCTTTTCATTATAAGATAGCAATTTGATCTTGAGAGAATGATTATTTTTATCATACAAACTTATGCGTTATATGTTATCCGATTATCGGTTATAAGATAACAGTTTGACCTTGACACACGAACAATAATATGTTATAATGTATAAGCTGGTATGATTAAAATAAAGTTGTTTGGTGATGATTATTCTCTTACAAGTAGTTTATAGCATTTTTTGAGATGCTACTTCAAGTTGTTTTTAATTTTATAGCTTATATCGTTTTATATTTTTTTACATTTTGTACTCTTATTATCTTAATTGCAAACTAAATAAATATTAATTAAAAATATTATCAAGTCATTTTATTCTAAACAATTAATCAATCACTAATTCGATGCAAATATACCGTACCACCATAATTTTATCAAAATTGTACCTTAAAACTTTAATAAATCACAATTGCACGGTAGTTTTATCAAACTCAATGAAATTTTAAAGGTAGAGTAAATTATTATTTCCCTTGTGTTTATTGTTTTGAATATTTTGTAGTTTGATACACTTGGATAGAATTGATGGTGGACTCACCTTTTGAGAAAGCCCAAGTCGATAATAATAGAAACAGTTGTTGGGTCATATTCTCAAATAGCCAGAAGTACGGGAAAGTGGCCACACAGACAAAGAGAACATTTGAAAACCTTTTTTTTAGTCAACCAAAAAGTATAAACTTTTTCTTCTGTCAAAAAAAAACTTTTTCTTCTGTAAAAAAAAAAACTTTTCTTCAGTGAAAATAATAAAGTAAAAGCATTTTCCAGAATTCACTTGTTTTCAATTCAATGTTTACTTACTATCTAAAACTTTTTTTATTTTTATAAAATGTTATAAAAATTTACTTTTTAAAACAAAAATAGGAAAGAGGAAAATTATTATTGTATGTTCCTTTGTCAAATTAAATCATGATTCAATTGAATAATTTTTTTTAGAAACTAAATATATAATAGGCTAAATAGCACTCGCGATCCCTTAACTTAATTTCAATTAACGCTTTAGTCTTTTATTTTTTTTCTTTTTAAATTGATCATTTATTTTAATTTAAAGTGGCAATTTGATCTTTTATGTTTTAAAATGTCAACAATGTTATTCTTTTTTTTTTCACAAAAATTCAAAAAATTCATCAAAATTTTCAAACAAAACCCATAAAACTAATTATCATCTTCAATATGATGCAAATTTCATCAAATTCATAACTTAAATATTTAAATAAACTCATATTTTCATTCTTTAAATGATAACATTATTGACATTTTAAAACATAAAAGATCAAACAGTCACTTAAAATTAAAATAAATTACCAAACCAGGAAAAAAAAGATAAATGACTAAAACGTTAACTGAAATTAAGTTAATAGACCGCGTATACTGTTTAGCCTATATAATCGTATAGGATGAAATTTGCTTAGTTAAAAAAGGATCGATGAGTTAACTATTTTGAACAATTAAAATTAAAAGGATCAAAAGTGAAATTATAAACCTCATAAAAAAGTAAAATTATAGATACGAAAAACACAACTCAACCTACTTAATATTTAAGTCTCTAAATATATTTAGGGATATTATTCATTATTTGATCGCTTATACCTAATTATATCTTACAATTTAAAATATTTGTGTAATTGTTTCAAAATAATATCACATCATAACACAATTGATAAAATATGTGATTGAATATATACATTAAACTTTTTAGCTATAGAGACAATTTTAATAATTTTATGAAATATTTTTAAAATAAATAACCGTCTAAATTCTTATAATTAATAAAAATGTCAAAATTAATTTTTATTATTTTTAAAAATAATATACTAATTAATTAATATTTTATCTTCTTTAATTAATAAAATAGTTAATTTTAAAAGTGTATCGTCAAAATAAAATGAATATATTTTTTAAAATAAAAACATATAATCTCTTTAGAGAGTAAAGGATTGTAAGTTTGTTGACCTTAGTGTTCACTCATTAGTGCATAATTATCCGATGATTAATCTTGAGTGACGTTTTTCCATTTGCCAGCAATGGCATTGCCTAAAAGCTGCCATACTTTACATGCATTAGAAAAGATGCAATATATAATGTGATATGAATAATTTTAATTAATCACTTAATTGATTAAGATTATAGTAATATAAGAAGTACAGTAACACTATGGAGCATGTAATGTCGTGGAGCTCATGAGCCTAAACGGCGTTAATATCGGTGATTCCTTGCTTTCTTTTTTGTCGTTTATTTGATACTCAAAGTAGATAGCAAGGGGAAAGGTGAAACTCAAACTTCGAAGCAACACATGCTTGTATGGCTCTATTCCGATCTCGCCAATAACCACCACCAACCTAATATTCTTCACACTAATACTACACAAATATTGCTCTTAATTTAATATTCTCTCCCTCCTCTCTCTCTCTCTATATATATATATATGAGTTTATATTTAAAACAAAAATAATATGTATGTACGTATACATTTTTTGTACAAAAAAGAAAGAACTTGATCAACTAGCTACCTTTTGTTTTATTTAGTAAAAAAAGAAAAAAAAACTAGTTACCTTTAGTTTTGGTAATTAAAGCTTTATTTTACAGATTCTATTACGTTTTTTTATCGAGTAATATTAATAAACACAATATTGATGAACTTTAACTCCTTTAGGAAAAAAAAAACTTTAAATCCTACAAGTTACTTAAACATTTTAATTACAAGCTTCTTTACATTGTCTTAAACGTACTGCAATTTCATTAAATAGCTATTGCAAGTTGATATTTGAAGACAAAGAGTAACATGCGTTTTCACTACTTTGATTTGGAATTGGAAGTTTCACAAGTTGCCTATTTATAAATTGATAATCGTAATAATTTTTTTTTGTCGGTAGACGACACAATAAATATCATATTTATCAATTGAATTAGAACTTAAAAAATTGATAATTATAATAATTATTGTAAAAAGATGATAATCATGCTATAATCTAAAAAGAAAAATAAGGATTGCAGCATATGCATGTTACATTGTTTAAAATTAGAATCCATTTTATTATATAATAAATTCTGCAAATCCATTGCAAAATGATACATTGATTTAACTACTAGTTATAAATCTTTGCACCTACAAATGGTAGTATTTAACAAAGCCCACATGAAGAAAGTTTCAATTCGTTATAAAGTTTAAATATGTTCCTAACTTTTGTTCCAAAAAAATATATGTTTTATCAATTAATTAATTAATTACCATTGTGAATTTTTTATATTACATGCACACATTGATTTCTTTATATATTTTATCAATAAAAGTTGTACTAATAACTATTTTACCACATAAGAAAATATTTGATTAGATATCTCAAAATTATAAAGTTAAGGTGAGACCGGTGAGCTAACACCCGAGTATTCGACGTGGTAGCTGGTTGTGTACTATGTCACATGTCTTACACATGAGCTGTAAAAGAATAAGATGGAGATATAACATCCCGCATGTAAGTCATGCTGGCCAAAATTAGTAAAACATAATTAAGCATCACAAGTCAATTACGATAGACATAGCTATTCATTAATTTACTATTGCTAGAACATGCAACATCATGTTTGTTCTTGCTTGAGATGCACTATAGTTACTTCTCAATCACAACTTGTTGAATTCAATAAAACATGATATATTATTAGAAAAGAAAAAAAAATTAATAAATCGGCGATATTGTTTATTATTTATAAAATTGTTTGAGAAGTATTAGTAGAAAGAGCAATTGGGGTAGTTATTTATTCGATATACTCCATGTTATTATAAGACAAACACATGGAATATTAATTGGATATAGCCAAAGCATTTGACAACATTACAATTGAGCCATAGAACGACATGTTGACCGGATATTCCCTAATCACAAGCTTATTGTTGAATAATTCGCGTAAAAACACAATAAGAGAGAACAAAGAGAAATTTTTAATAATTTAATAATGTAAACAATTAGTCGTGTTGTAAAGAAATTTTAATATAAACAAATTAAAGCAAAGTTTTCATTTCCCGGAGAATCTAGAGCGCATCAGGCGCTGACCATGGCTTCGTAATCTATTAACAAATCGAATAATTAACAACAAATTGGTAATGATATCTTGCTGTCACATTAATCACTAAATAAAAACAAAATATGTGGAAGAATAAAAAATGAGGATTGAGCATGGGGGTACGAGCATAAATTGAAACATACAAGAAGCCATAAATGCGTTTTGTTATTATAATGATTTATATTAATGTTTTATAATATATTTAATGGGAAGAGAGGAGAATACTTCTATATAAGAACAAAAGAAGAGAACAAAGGAAGAGACTATAGCCTAGACAAGGTCACGCCCACGAGTCACGTGAGGGAAGCCATGTTGACGCCGATTAATATGGTATTTTTTTTTTTTATATTTTTGTTGTACAATATATTTTTATTTCGAAATGAAAGACTATTTTTTAAGGGATTGAATTTTTCAAATAAATGTTTTTCATAAACAGATTTTATTGTGTTCAGTAATTGTAACTATAGTAATTTAAAAAGGCAAACAATGATTTTATATATTTAAAATATGTACAACAAACAACTTCATCAATCACAATTTCTTGTAACATAACTATTTAGAACAAAACTGCAATCATAATATATACTAATTAATGATTGAACTCCTGATCACGCTCAATTATCTATCAATGATATTGTTAAAAAATAGTATATTAGCAATTGGAGTCCACGCGCGGAATATGAATGGAGGTGAGTGTGAGTGTGCATCTTAGACACACAAGACATGGAATATTTGAACACGGAGAGGGAATATTGGAGAACAAGATTATATGCTACATAACTAGACAAGTGCTAGCGTTGAAATTGTTATTGTTATTGTTAACGTTGGAAATAGAGGACAGTTTGGAATCCTTTTTATAAATTCCTACTTGCACACTTCCTCTCACGCTCCATTGCTCTACTCAAAAGTATACAGTTTTAATATTTTTTGGAGGTATTCTTTGAATTTCAAATATTGAGTTTTTAACAACAACAAAAATATAATTTTAATAATTATAAATTATTTTAAATATTATATTTTTATCGAATAAAACATAAAAAATTTATATTATTTTATTTAAATTTATGAAATAAATAAATAAATTTGTGATATGTGTAACTATATATACTTTTAAAAAAAATAAAATTGTCCATCATATATAGAATTATCTATTTAGGTTAGCCATCATAAAATTATCAACTATAATATTTTTTTTTTAAATTTTAGATTTTATAATAAAATATTATAATTTTTTTATTTATTTAAATTTTTATATGGTTTGCACATCAACTTATTTAAGCGTGGATAACACAGCAGATTTAGACCAATTTCTCAAAGCTCGTAAACTCACAAACATGCTAACATAACCCATTAATTTAACATGCTTATTTATGTGAATTGGGTTAATAGGGTGGGCTAACCCGTATACTCAACTCTACTCAAAATCAAAAGGTCACAAAGTTAGTCCATACATTGCTCTGGAATATTAGTTTAACTAGACAATGCTATTAATTAGACACTTTGTTATAATTTATAAACAATGAATGAAGACTTTGTGTTAGAGTAATATTGTTAGGAGAAAAATGACATTGATTGAGGAGTAGAAGTAGAAATTGAAGAGGGTGATATATAGGAGATTAAATTGCATCAGCATGTGTCTCTGCAACCTGGTGTCACCGAACATCACAGCCACTCTGACCTTAACAGGCTACACTTATGGTCATATATTCCTTCCCCTTAATTCCTTACCAGTAACCAATTTTTCTATGTTCAATATTTTCAACGTTGGGGTATCGCACGTGTACAGCTCGCCCTTTATTGCCCATTATGTGCCATACGTGCTAACTAATCTAGACTATTATTATATTATTATATAATAATAAGATGTCTCTGTTTTTTTTTTTTTAACAAAAACATACATTGTTTTTCTATAAAAATGAGAATCATATGCACAAATATTTTATTTAAAAACACTTAATATATCAAAGTTATAGTCAAAGAAAATTAATTATATATTAATCCTAAAGTTTGATTAAGAGTTGGACAAAGACACAAAGTGTTTAATTAAAAGATAAATCAGTTATTTTCTATATAATATTTAATTGAGTTAATTATGATTTTAGTCTTTATAAAATTTTACTATTTTATTTTTAGTCTGTATAAATTTTTTTGTTAATTTTTATCCTCTAAATTTTTTTCTTTAATTTTAAATTAATTCTTGTGTATCTTTCATTTTTTTTTAATAATTTTCTTTAATAATATTTAAGACATGTTTAACAACTTCTTTACAAAAATATATAATTTTTTAACAATTTATTTTTATATTTTCAACACTTAAAAATTAATATTTAAATTATTGTTTATTAAAAAAATTCTAAATTTTGATAAATTTTTTTTCTTCATAATATCTTAAACTTTATTGTAAAAAATAATTAAGTAAATATTTTGTTGGTATAAAAGAAAATATTTATTTTAGTAACATATTTATAGTAACGAGATAGACATATTTGATGTGGTTGCAAAACATATATAGAAATCATAGTGAGGGTGTTATTTTGAACAAGTAATTATACATAAAAAAACATATAGTCACGGTCAAAGTAAATATTTGTGAGTATAGAGTGAGGGTGAGGGTATGCATTGAACATTGGTCGTGGTATCCCATAGGTATAGTTAACGGAAGTAATTACCCAATGAAGCTTAATGCCACATCTGCTATAAAACAGAGCAATATTGGGAGATGGGGGGGCCAAGCCAATGTGAGTAAAGAAGAGGAGGATATTTTGGCCTGGCAGTCAATCCTCGTTCATAATTAAAACGGGAATATTCCAATTTCAGAAATGTATTAAAAACAGAAAAATAAATTAATTAAAGCCCTCATAATAGAAACAAAAAGAGCAGGGAATTTTAATGGGTCGCGATCCATCAATTAACGTATATATGTATATTTACTATATATTATACACTCAATTCCCGTTCCAATATTCCATTCAATAGTACCCGCTTTGTTTTTTTCTCTCCAATTCCAACCATATGCATCTGCACCCCTACACTATTCCCTCTCTTTCTTATCTACAATTTACTTACTAATTACAAATATACTAATATATAGGGACATAATTCAAAAATGAAGAGAGTTTGTTATCTATGTAGTCCTATCTCATACAATATTCATTAGTCACTACGCCAAAAATGACATTTAACAGCGCCCATTTTACAGCGCTTGCTAAACACAAGCGCTGTTGTAATTATATTTTAAAAATAACGGAACCTATTACAGCGCTTTTGATGCAAAGCGCTGTAAATGTTATTATTTTTTTAAATGGTAAATAATTTTTTTACAACATTCAATTTAATATTATGAATAAAATTTTCTTAAAAATCAATATTTTTTTTTTTTTCAAATTGGATATATATTTTTGGCAGAATTTTGTGAAACATTTAATTATATTCCTGAAAATTAAGATGAGGAAAATGAAGGTCAGTTCCCAGGCTTTCTCTCTGTGTGTGAGCATAGTACTATACTAATATCTAAGGTCTCAGCTTCCATAAATAACTAGTACTATCCTTTTTCACTAACTTTTCTCTCAAACCACCATCCCCAAAAAAACTCTGATTTTTTTCTCTTACTCTTCATTTAATGTTTTTATTTTTTTTATTTCTTATAAATATCTCTATCTGACTAGTGACTACTAGTTTCTGAAAATTAATTAATTCATCTCTGCCACTTTAAATTAAAAAAAAAAATGCAGCAGTTCTTAATTCAACCCTAGTTTGAAGGATCCTATCCTACTAAAAGCCTATTCAATATCTCATCTCATCTTACACCTCGAAACTAATGCAAAAAAAATAAAAAATCATCATGATTCACTCATCATATAATCACTGCCTTTAAATCCATCTTTTTCATCCTTCTTCTCATTCATTCATTCATTCTCTCTTCAAACTTTCCCTTCCCTTTTATAAAACCTTCTCTACCATATTTCATATATGTTCACTAATAATAATAATAATAATTCACATCCTATAATAATGCAAAGACTATTTTCACCTTTGTTAGAACCAGACCTATCTTTAAACATAAGTCCACCTTCTAATATTTCAGATTCTGAAGCCAAAGAAATGGAAACCTACAAAAGAGTAAGAACAACTAGTAAACCAGTTTATAATTACAATGATATATCTAATTCATCCACTAATTCTGATTCAGCTAGTAGTGGAAGTGAGTTAAGCCATGAAAATGTCCATAATATCCTTCATCATCATCATCATGAGCCAACTTTGAGATTAGGCTTTGGAAACTCATGTTTCAATCCTCAATATCATCATCTTCATCAACAAGTACAAGGTGTCTCTAGAAACTTCAACCACCATATTCAACCACACATCTATGGCCGCGATTTCAAGCGAAGTTCGAGACTCGTCAATGGTGTCAAAAGAAGTGTGAGAGCTCCAAGAATGAGATGGACTACTACCCTTCATGCTCATTTTGTTCACGCAGTTCAACTTCTTGGTGGTCATGAAAGTGAGTTCATCAAACATTTTTCTACCTAACTCTACAATATTATATAAATGATTAGTTTCATACATCAAAATATTACCATTTCTTAATAGCTATATTAGTTTTTTGTCCACAAATGTTACTATATTAGTTTTAACCGGTTCCTATCAGAACTCTGCATTTAAACGTGTTCGAACGAGATTTTTTTTTTCAAAAATAAATGTTAACATTTTTTTCTTTACCACGGTCTGAACCATGATTCTGATACTCTTCGAACTCTTTTAACTCTTAGCTGAATGGAGCTACGGAGTTTCATATTAAATGTTGTTTAAGGTAACACAAAGAATTTAGGAAATTATTTGGTAGAATCTAATTTTGGAATTTGTTTGTATAATTAACTTTGCAGGGGCAACACCAAAATCAGTGTTAGAGTTAATGAATGTTAAGGATCTAACCCTAGCACACGTCAAGAGTCACTTACAGGTGGGGTAACTATTCAACATAGTCTTTTAGTTTAATGAGTACTACTGTATTCTGAAGTTTCCATTTTCACCTTTCAATAATTTTCTGACAAAAGAAAAAAAAATCATTAGTGTAAGTTGCATAGTGGAGAGGGTATAGAATAGAAACAAGCACTAAGGACAAAAGGGTATCTAGATAATATATATCATCATGTAATATTACTAATGTTTAATAACTTTGTGGACTTTTGTTCTCATTTTATTTCATGCGTGGTGTTCATGCAGATGTATAGAACAGTGAAGACCACTGACAAAGGAACAGGTAAAATTATATTTTCAACTTTCATTTCTTTTATTTGTTATTATTCTCTTTGTTTTTTGAGCTTTAGTGATTCTCTATCATTTTTCGTGTGATGAATTATTATTAATATGTTGATGTTTGATAAAGGAAGAGCAATGGATCTGTTTGTTGATGAAATTTTGCAGGTCATGCACAGACACAAGGAATTTTTCCTTTGCATGGAGCTAATTCTTCAGCTTGTGAGAGACCAAATAATTTACCACAACCACTCCAAAATTCACAGAGGTAAAACTATACTATATGCTATAATATTATTTTTTTCTCTCTGCATATTAATGTGAATGTAATAGTATTGATTGAGTTATTGACTACTACACCATTCAACACAGGGATATTAAAAGCTATGTTAACGTGTGTGTGTGTGTATATATATACATACACGCTCCAATAAAAAACTAATAGTACTTACCAATTTTTCTTTGTTTTTTTGTTTAATAAGTTATTATTTCCATCATACATATAAATAAAAATATGACCAAAGAAAGTTGATATAAGTTTAAAATTTGGACTATCTTATGAGATAAATATCTAAATGAGATGTTTAGATGTGCAAGAATAGTTTTCCTTTTTGTTTACTTTTGATTATGTGGTTCTATGATAAGAAGTTTACTACTTCATCGATTTATGAATTTTAATTCTTTTAGAACTTCAGACATATATTAAAAAATAATGAATTTAAAAATGATTAGTCTTTTTTATTTTTCATTCATTAAGTAAAAATAAAATTAATTTTATGTATGTTTTTGGATTTTTAAGAGAAAAAATAAACATCGTTAATGTTATCTTATTTTTTTTAAAAAAAATGAAAATTCTAAAAAGAAAATAAAATATTTAAAACACTAAAATTCGATAATGAAGGGAGTAAGTAGTATACATAGATTTTGAAGAAAATAGGTTGGGTTTTTAATTATAGGTACGTGGGTGGTCATTTTTTACGTGCCCCCTTAATGATGCTTTTGAATTACTCATTCATTAGGTCATCAATGTATTGCATCCCAATATGTAGCAAAAAGTATAGCTTTTGGTGCACATCTCCATGAACTACAAACAGTACTTCTACTTCTGTCCCTTGACAAAAGAATTTGTCCCCAAATACAACTTCTTTTTTTATTTATTTAAATTTATTAAGTACATTTATTTTAACTTTAAAAACTCTAATTAATATTATTAATTTTTTGAATATAAAAAATTATTATTGAATACATTAATACATAGATGATATTTTAATCATTTTTTTTATATAAAATTGATACATTAACTACATTAATAATTTTTTTTAATAAAATTGAAATTCACTGTAAAGACTTATATTTAAGAATGAAGGATGTACTTGTTTGTAAGAAAATATAATTTTATCTTTCTTTAACTACAAGCACATTTTCTAAAGAAAAAGAAATTATCCTTAGATACTAGCACCATTTTAATTTACTAAGTGCAAATGTCTTATAATATGAAAATGTTCGGTTTAGTATATTCAAATATAAAAGTTATATTAGACACATTAACTCCTCTACTAGTTTTTCTTAATAAATGTGAAAAAACAAGAAGTGCTTATAAAAAGGGAAGGAGGTAGTATTATTAAGATGTACTTTTCGAAACCCAAAAATTATAATCAACATACTACTCAATATTCAATTATTTAATATCATATTATTTTTATATTTAATCTTTTAAACTTATTTTTGCCTTGAAGGTATTTTTATATATAACCTATAATTAATGGGGTATTTAAAGTTATTGCATTCGTTAATTTGCAAGGCATATATATATATACAGTGGTTGTCCTTGGTTGTAGAAACAGCAAATCCACTTGCTATTTTTTTCACCCTATGTTTTTTTTCTTCAAGAAGGACCATCCTCTTAAGGCACTCTATGATTGATAAAAAACTAATTCATGTAATATTAGTTACTCTTGAGCCTTAACCCCTAGATCTTAATTTATTTTTTTTGGTGGGGTAAGTCTCTATTTCTTAAGTTCGATGTTTGCACTATTTGATTAGGTTCAAGTTTGACTTACCAAAAATAAGATTGCCAACAATATATGCTGCCTCCTTTCAAATAAATAATGAGGATTTGGTGTATTATTAGTGTATATATAGTTTAATTTAAACATCTAACTCCTACCTCAGCAAATTGAAACATTTGGATGTTGACCGTTAAAATATTGCATGACATATATACCTTCAAAAGCTAACCACAAACTGCTGGCGATGCCGTTTTAAACGGTATATATTTGGAATTGGATTTAGGATTTAGGATTTTGAAGTTAGATGCTAAAATAGGCTAAACAATTTCTATAGTTTTTTATAACGTACATATTTATATTTAATTTCTTTTATCGACCACTTTTTATATTCAGGACATCTTGGCAATCATCAATAGAGACAAATACAAACAATACTGAAGAAAAATCCGAAATTGGTTTAACGTATTCTCATTTGAAAGGAAATGATGCCATGGTAAGTTTTGAGACATATATATAGAGCCAGAACTGGATCTAGCATGTGCTATAGTAAATATTCTATCTCAATCTTTTTTTAAGAGATAATTGAATAAAAATTTAATAAAAAAAAATTAATACATTTAATTTATAATATGAACTAGATACATTAATTTTTATTGATTAAATTTTAATCTAATTGTCTCATATAAAAATGACATGAGGAATAATATTTTTTGAATAGTTTTATGAAATTAACATTAGTTTATACTATTTAAACAGGTGGATTCTACACCATTGACACGTTCCAACACTATGATTGACTTAGAATTCACACTTGGAAGGCCTAATTGGGAAAAAGACCATGCCGAATCATCAAGAGAATTACCTCTTCTCAAGTGTTAAATTAATAATTAAATTAATTAACACTAACTAGCCTTTCCTTATCATTAATGAATACTACATTACTACTAGGAAACTAATTATTCCATGTGTGAATGATTTTAATATATCTATCTATAAGTTTTGTTTGAAAGGGAAATGAGGAATATTGGGATAAAAACATATGCTTGAGTCCAAAGAATTTCAGGGGTATTGTCTTTAATGTCATTTTCATGTGCAAGGGTATAACATTAAAAGAAAATAGAAGGTCTCTTTCAGGACATGGACCATGGCTTTTAGTTACGCAAAATAGGACCCATTTGGGACCTTATATTCGAAAGGTGGGTCAAGGTTTTATGCCACTATCATAGCAACGTTCTCTTCATATCTCTAAACGTTCAAAATGACTTATAAACTGAGGTTAGAACAAATTAAAGTTATTTCTCACCAAGGATCCATACGTTGGAAATGATGATGTTAATAATAAAAGTTAGTTGGTGTGAATTGAAAAATAAGTAAATCCCACGTAGAAGATATGACACATACTAAAGTGAAAGTATAACAATTAGATATCAAGAGTACATTAATTTTGTGAAAGGATGAGAACGTATGCAAGTAGACTACTACATATTCACGCACCACCGTCTGGCTCGGCTCGGCTCGGCTCTGCTGTAGATCTCCAAATTAAATTGAGAGCGAAGGAGACATCTCTATCCACTTTGTTTGGTATGACAAATAAATAGTGAGTAGAAGAATAAAAAAATGTTAAGTGTGCTTAAACCATCGATGGTCTAAGAGCTCCTCAATGAGATATACTCTTTTGAAAATATATTCAATAGGAATATATCCCAATGACAAAGAATACTCCTATTGGAGATATTTTCAACCAGAGTATTATGATCCAATAAGTTTTTGAAGCAAATGAGTACTCGTATATGATAACAAAATAAGTTGGTGCTTACTGGGCAGAGTGACTCTAATAAGAATTATCTCTTCATGGTCACACATTTTTATAATATTAAAATTAAATTAATAAATAAATTATTGTTTAACTGTAATAATTAATCATAATAATATATTTTTATAATATTAATATTAATTATAATTATTCATATATGATATGTGTCAAAAATGTTGGTAGTATCGACGTATGTTTTATCAAATAATAGTAGCAGTTTATTCATATATGTTAAAATTTGAAAAATTAATAAAGTAAAAAAAATTTAAAAATTTTGTGTACCAAAAATCTTGTGAAGAAGTTTTCCAGTTAACTCCTACTGTACCGAAATACTTTTGTTCAAGACCTCTGGTACTATATATTTTTAAGCTTCTTTATCGGAAAACTTTTTTAAACTTTTTCGGTAGAAATTTTATGTACCAAAAATGTTTTTAAAAAAATTCGGTAACAATGTATGTATAGGAAATTTTCTAAATAGTTTTCCGATTTTTCCAAAAATTTTTGTACTTAACGGAAATCTTATTTTGTTTAGTCCGAAAATGTTGGAGTGGTATAAAAAAAAGTGAATTTGAATTGATAAAATAATAATAAAATATATATATATATATATATATATATATATATATATTTAACATTTTTTTAAATTTGTGAGAATATGAGTACAAATATGGGTATAAGATGAATTGTTGAAAATAGTGTTTGTGATACAATAACATAAAGGCCCAGTTAGCAAAGAGGCCCGATAAACCCTAACTAACCCAATAGCAGAAAAAAAGAGAAAAAGGAACAACGGACTAATAGCTATGTCCAACATTATATCCTTGCAATTACAATCGATTTTAAGAGAAAAATTTATTTAATTTAAATATTAAAATATTTGAAGTTCAGTTTAATTTTAGATGAAATTAAAAAAATTGATTTGATTCGATCCAAAATTAACGTGGTTTAAGTTGTATCGATTTTTTATTGATCCAAATTACAATTTGTAATATATTTTAGTGATATTATTATAAAAGTATTATTGTATCTAGTTTGAAGAAAATATATATATAATATACTAAAATTAATATTATAGATAACATAAAAATATATAAAAAGTAATTGAAATTAATAAATAATAGTTTAATACAATATCTTATACTATAAAAAAACAAATAAGTAATAAAATTTATAAATGCGGTTCAGTTCGATTTTTAAAAATGAAATTGAAATCTGATTCAATTAGAGCGACTTTTACAAAAGAAAATTCAAACTCATCCAATAATATTCAGTTTTGTATATTTTTCGACTTCTTTGAATTGGTTTTGGGGTTATTTTTTTGATCGGTTTGGATCTGACATCCATATAAAAAGATAATGTAGTCAATTTGTTGTAATGTGTCCATTGATATTTGTTATTATTTAAAAACTAAAAAATAATGGAAACTTCTATTATATAATTGAAAATTAACATACTTTAGTATTATTAAATTAAATCACAAATCGTCTAATGACATGTCATCTACGATTAAGTTTGACTATATTTTAAATTTAGTATTCCCAAATTTTGAAATTTACTTTTTTGATTTATTTTAAAATAATTAATATTTATTTACTAAACTATATACAAAAAATAACAAAGTTTCTTCTTTGCGCCGTTTTGTAACGTCTCTCTCCGCATCCATTTTGCATATTCTATTTTAGTCGTTAGTTTATTAAGAATCAATGATGAACTTGGAAATGGAGACACAACGATGATGATGCGTGAAGAATTCTTGTCACGACGGTGGAAGAACGGCGGAGGAGAGCAATTTCTTTTGGTGGTGGAGCGATTTTGAAAGGAAGAATGTGAGTTATGGATTAATAATGATTTTAATTTTAATTAAATTAGAAATTTAGAAAAATAATTTATTAAATTTAAAGAAATTAAAATTTAGGTCAACTTTTATAGTAAAAAAATTAAAAGTATGGATACACTTTTCTATTCTTTTTTAAAAGTATCATAAAAAATTTAAAAATAATTCATTTAATCATTTAAAAAAATAAATATTTATTGAAACAATTTTGCTACTCGCACCCCTATTTTTGCTGCCCACACCCCTCAATTTTTTTTATAAAAACAAAATACCTAAATTGCCATTGCCTATTTATAACATTTTTAACTCTAATTTCTCATTATATCTTCATCTTCAACCCTAACCACTATTTCTATTTTTGTCTTCTACCACTCACTCGTAATCGTCCTTTTCTCTCACACCCCTTTCTCATTCTTACTCCATTTTTAAAAACTTCAACATCTTCAATCATCCTCATGACTTATCATTTACATCAGGTTTGCGTCAATCTTGTTTTTGTTCTTGTTTTTCTATAATATGTATGTGTTGTTCTTATTTTCATGAAACTGATTTTTTGTGTAAGCCCAGAAACCTACGTGATCTGAGTTCACCGTATGCAAACTCACTTTGCACAGAAACGTACAGACTCAATCTGCATCCGCAAACTCAGTCTATGTAGACAAACTTAGTCTACGTACGCAAACTTAGTTTGCGTAGAACCTATGTGAGCTCCCTTCATATACGTGAATCCAGTTCACGTAGGTTTTACGCAGATTGTGTTCACGTACGTAAACTCAATTCACGTAAGTTTTACGCATACTGAGTTTGTATGCACAATACGTGAACTCATTTTGCGTGCGCAGTATGTGAACTCAATTCACGTACGTTACTGGACAGAGTGAGTTTGCGTATGCAAACTTAGTTGATGTACATTTACCTGAATTGAGTTCACGTATGTGTACGTGAATTGAATTCACGTAGGTGTTTGTGAATTCAGTTCATGTATTGTCTGTGCAATCTTAAACTCCATTGGATGCACGTACTGAACTCAGTTCACGTACAATCCCAAGACTTTAAAATATTTACAACGTAAGTGAATTGAGTTTGTGTACAATTCCCATATTTTGAAATTTTTTACATTGTACGTGAATGGAATTATTGTAAAATTCCCAAATTTTAAAGAAAAAAAAAACGAACTCAAACACAGATCAATAAACATACCTTGTTGGGTGACTTTAACCACAATATGAACAGGAGACTTATGGGTTGTAAGTTATGAGTGAACGATGTAAGTTTTGAATGATTATGAGTTATGATGAGTGAGTTCTGAATGAGTTGTGATATGTGAGTTATGAAGTTATGAATGATGAAGAATATATGTTTAAAGAATGTTATAAATATGCAAGGATAATTTATGTATTTTTTTTTATAAAAAAATTGAGGGTTGTGGGTAGCAAAAATAGGAGTGTGGCCAGCAATATTGTTACTGAAATGATGCCTTCATCTTCATCTTCATCTTCATCTTCATCTTCGATATCGATATTCTAAAGAAATATCTAACATCGTCATCCCTAATATCTATAAGACCCTCTACAAACTTAGAAATTCATCTAAAATTTATACCCAATCTCTCATCTTCACACCCATAAATTCATCCACAAAAGTAAAAATATTCAAACCTAAACTCCAACACCATTAATTAACCATTTGTTTCCCCTACTTACCAAATCTCCATTCATAGATCTGAAACACTCTCCTTTTTTTCATCCCTTTCTTCTCCTCCTTTTGCATTTCCAGTGAAGACTGGCGACACATATCAGAGATCGACGATTCAGATAAGCAATAAAATGACGACGTAAATATTTGGGAGACGTTACAAATCTGAGAGAAAACACAAATCTTTGACTAGAATTGTTTATATTTGATTATACATCATACAACTACATATGGTGTAAAAATTAATTTTGAATCAATTTCATGCAGTTCTTAATCGATTTAAAACTGCTTTATAAATATAAATCAGTTAAAAAAAAATTTCAAACTAGTTTTTTAGTAAAATAATTTTAAAACTCTTTGGATTTTTTTTTTGAAAAAATAGATATAAAAGATTTCCTCATAAAATGTTTTTTCGAGATAAAAAGTTTCGATTTTTTTTTTTGGAGTAAAATAGATATAAAAAGTTTCTTGATAAAAAAAAATTTTCAAGAAAAATGTTTCGTTGATTTTTTGAAAAATATTTTTAGAAAAAAAATGAGTTAAAATATTTTTTTGATTTTTTTCGAATTGTTGTTTTGATATTTTCTATATTATTTTCGGGATAGACAAATATCAAAAAAAATCTAAAAGAAAAAATCTCAATTGAGGTTAAAAAGGTTTTAATATTGTTAAATTGATTTTTGAATTAAGTATTGTTTGGTGAGTGGTTTTAAATATATGATTCAATACATAAACCATTTAATTGAATATTTTTTTTTTTACAATACAATCTAATTTATTAATATAGTACAATTAATCATATATTTTATATACCTCTACATGTACATGTGTTGATGTTATTGTTCTCACGCCAAGGACACTCATGGCAACAAACATATTTGTATATGAATAATGCAATAATAGATTTCAAAGAGATAAAAATCTTCTACTTCAAAAAAGAGGACAAAACCTACCATGGAAGCTTAAGGAGAGATCCAACAAAAAAAAAAGTGAAGGTTTACATCACTCCAAAGAGGACTTGCATTGATGTATTTCTAAATTCAATTTTACTACTCACACCCACCATTTTGTTACTTGCACCACATCAATTTCTCATTAAATTGAATTGCATTTGCATAGTTTTAAACTTCATTATATACGTAAACTCAATTAACGCAAAAGATATTTTTGTGAATAAATATAAAATGATTGTCTCTTGTTATGTGAATTAATGAGTGATGCAAACTTAAATCATATATATTTATATGATTTGTTTTTATGTATGATAAGCAATTTAAGAAATTATAGACATAATTGAGCTCATGTATGCAACAAAGTTTAAGTATTTACGAGCACTATGTAACTAAAATTCATGTACTCATACATAAATTGAGTTAACGTAGTTTGTGTGAACTCTGTTACGTTAATTTAGCAATACCTACATGAATTCAGTTCTTGTAGTTTGCGTGAATTCAATTCACGTTGGTACTCTTCAAAAAGAAGAGTGTATCGTTGTTAATTTTTTAACCAATAAATGTGTTCCAATCTCCATTGCATTTATATATTATAGATTAAGTTGATCAATTTAGTTGTATCCATACATTTATCTTTACAATTTAATCCCCTTAAATTTAATAATAATTTTTTTTAATTTTAATTAAAATCATCATTAGGGTTTAAAACCCTTTCCATTCCTCTTTCAAGTAACCTCACTCCACACCAAAGTAAATCGCTCATCTGCCTTCCTTCCACTGTCTTGAGAAGAACTCTACACCGTTGTTCAACCACCGCGAAAAGATCTTCCTCTGTCTGACTCTCATTTCGCTCATGTTTGTGTTGCTATCGTCGTTGAGGTTCATATTTGATTCTTAGTGAACTTTTCATCTTCAATTTATAGTGTGTGAATGTGAACTATTGTATATATTGCTACTGTGAGAATGTTTGAAATTTTTTACATCCACGTGTTGTTTATTGCGATGTCAATAAAAGTAATCATGTTTCTTTCCATGTCTATGCTAATACTAAATTGTTATCAGTGACTTATTCTGATCAAGGTACTTTTTTAAGATTGGTTGATTTTGATGATATCAAAGTTAAATTTGTTTTGTCGGTTTTGTATTTGCGAATAACATTTGAATCACATGACAATTGTGATTATATAAGCATACTATCGTTTGAATCGTGGCCACGACCCAACAAATCGATTTTTTCTTTCATTCAAATTCTAAAAGACTCCCGATTCGCTATCCATTCAACAAAGTTGAGTTGAAATATCAAAAAAAATTCTAACCTTAATCTTCTTTGTTGGATGAGTTGCGATTCTGGAAAGTTTTGGAATTTGAAGAAAAAATCGATTTTGTTAGGTCGCAGCTGCGATTCGAACGCGAGAATGTTTATATTGTTGATTTTTCTTATATGGTCGATTTTGCGAGTATGTTTATATATGTTGCTTGATTCAAACGATAACCGCAAATACAAAATGCACAAAACAAAATTAACTCTGATATCATCAAAATCAAACAACCTTGAAGGAGTAACTTGATTAATAACAATTTAGTATTAGCGTAGACACTAAAATAGATATAACCACCTTTATTTATGCAACACTAGGATACTGATTAATCGAACATCAAACTAAAGATTTGTTGATTCGTCTGAATTCACAGAAAACAACGCGTGGACATAAATAGTTTCAAATAGTCTCACATTAAAGTTATATACAATAGTTCACACACTATAAATCAAAGACGAAAAGTTCACTAAGAATCAAAGATGAATCTCAGTGGTGCAACGACAACGACACTAAGACGATTGCGACACAAACACGAGCAAATTAGGAGTAAGACATAAGAGAGATTTTCTTGCAGTGGTGGAAGAACGATGAATAGTTCTTCTCGAGACAGTGGAAATACGACCAATGAGCGATTTACGGTGGAACGAGTTTTCTCGAGAGAGGGGGGAGTTTTGAACTCTAATTATTATTTTAAACAGTCTCACATCAACAATATATACAATAGTTCATATTCACACACTATAAATCAAAGACGAAAAGTTCACTAAGAATCAAAGACAAACCTTGACGATGCAACGACAACGGTACCAAGACGATTGTGACACAAACACGAATCAATTGAGAGCGAAACATATGAGAGATCTTCTCGCGGTGGTGGAAGAACATTGAAGAGTTCTTTTCAAGACGGTTGAAGTACGACGGATGAGCGATTTACACTGGAGCGAGTTTTCTCGAGGGAGGGAAGGAGTTCTCAACTTTGATAATGATTTTAATATTAATAAAAATATTTTTTTTATTAAATCTAAGGGATCAAATTGTAAAAATAAATGTATAGGTACAACTAATTTCGTCAACTTAATTTATAATATATAAATGTTGATGCGGAGAAAATGAACACATTTATTAGTTAAAAAATTAACAGATACGGATATACAAAAATTGTCTTTAAAATTATAGTCAAACTTATTCATATGTGACATGTCATTAGACTATTGATCATTTAAATTGATAGTATCAAAACATATCGATTTTTAGAAATCCCCTTAAATAATTATTTTCTTGTGTTTAAATGTGTTAACTGCATCAACATTGTGACCTAGTAGCATTCACACATTTGTCAAGATTTTTTTAGGGAAATTGACTTGTTTCATTTTATTCAAAATAAGTTCATAAACATAAGTTGACATATATTGCTCTCTTTGGACGACTTGCTCTCCTGAGAGAAAATCCTACTTCACCAAAAGACCTAATCTATACAATATAATAAAGCAAAGATGATAATTTGACAAATCTGACACGTGTCAGCTCAACAGAGTGATAGGAAGATATCCGTTTCTATTAATAGAAATAATATTTCTGAATAAAATTAAACTTATTGAAAAGTTAGTGGCCAATTAAAAAATAAAAAAAATGAAAAAAAAAAGAATGAATTAAAAATAAAATACACTACACCACTACTTACGTACCGTTGAGAATTTAGTGGTCAGTTAGAAAAGAAAAAAAATAACAGCAAAACGGCCTCAGCAACCACATCTTCAAATTAATTTAATTAAAAATTTATTTTATTTTACGAATTCTTTTAATTCTTCGGACTTTCTTTCTTAATTGCCTTACTCCGTCTCTCATTTGTTCCGTCTCCCTTATCCAATGTCTGAAACAAAAATCATATTTTGTTACTTCAATTTCTCCATCAGAGTTTGTTGCTTCATTTTCCCCAAGAAATGAGTCATAGAATTTGACTGTTAGAGTTGTGCGATGGTTTCTGTCTTGATCTCCTAAATGTCAAACAAAACTTTGCAATAGAAATATTAATGAGATTAATATTGGTGAGCTTTTATTTCTCGATTTGATATTAATATTCTTGGTGGAACTATGTATTTGTTTGTGTTGCGTCTAACAACTTTCTGGAGTATATGTTCACAGGAATTACTTGAATGCTAAATTTTTTCAATCTGTCATTGTTATTTTATTTTATTTATAAAAAATATTACTATTTTGTTATGTATATATATATATATATATATATATATATATATATATATATATATTTTGTATTGTTTATGTTTCTTAATTTTATCTCAATGTAAATTTGTATATGTATATTTCTATCCTCTTAAATAACATATGTCTTAATACTTTTCATTAATAACGTTGAGCGGAAAGTAGTTTTTAAGTTAAGTTAAAATTAGATTTTTTTTAATTTTTTATTGTAATTTTTTTTTAAGTTAACTTATTTTTTTAATGTCAATAAAATTTATGAGATTTGATATATATATATATAAACTAATATAACAATTTATTTATTAAAATCGTTGTTTCCATGCGACACGAGTTACAAACTAGTTATTATATTAAGGAGGGAATGATTTCAAACAATTTTACGGTGTCCTGGGGAGTAAAGGACATTTTATTAAGGTGAAATGTCAATTATGCACTAATTACGTGGTTAGAAATAATGTTTTATAATGGGAATAATTCTCTTTTTCTTATAGTTTTTTGTATTAATGTTTCAAAAACCAAGAGATCGATCAAATAATTTATTTACATTCCAATCCACTACTCCCCTTTATAAGTAACTCCCACTTGGTATCTAGAGCAGTTTGTATGTTCCCATTTTCTGTGATGGATAAAATGTATGAAATAAGTTTAGTGTATATGTTCTAATTATTTAAATTAAAAATCTCATCCCGTGAAACTTACACAATCAAGATTTGAAAATTTAGAAGAATCTTTATATTTTCGATCAATTAGCAGAGGTGCACTATTATTTTTATTGCTTATGCTATTTCGTTGATTTTCGTTGAAACATGTATGAAATTCTAACATTTGATTAAAACTAGATGACTATAAAAAGTAACAAATATAAAAGATTTGTTAAAAGCCATAATGTAATACAAATCCAATATCACCTTTGAACGTACTTTTTCACGACAAATATTAGTAAGTAACGTTACTGATGAATTTCAAACCCAATACTACTTTTTATCTCTTACTCTGTTTTTTCCACTTGCTAAAGAAATTAGTTATATTGTCTTATTGCTACAATTGTTGAACACAACAGCCAATTTATTCTACTTTGGGCTAATGTTGCTAGTGACCCAAATGAATTTGTCTTATTGTAATTTCTGGTTAGTTGTTGGTTTGAGCCCAGTAGTTTTCTTCTAATTATTGCTAAATCACATCAAAGGCCACACCACCACTATGTAAAGATCAAATCGACCAACAAATTACACTATTTACAACTTTTTAATAAATTTGTTTCTTCTAAAAACCAAATTGACCTACTTCATGTCTAAACTAAAAAATTCAATTTAACACCAAAGTGAGACAAATGAGCTATAGACACTATTAGAAAGTACCCCCCCCAGTCCCCCACCTTATAACTAACTACTAACAACTAACAAGGTTAGCAAGTAACTCTGGTTAGGTTAATTAACTAAGGTTGCGAAATGCCAGTTGTAGACATGGAGTGTTGTTACTTCAATCAAAACACCGCAAAATAATGCAACGATCAAGCTCACAAGTCACAACAACGCAAGCAATGCATACGTGACACCGAAACAGAAACTCACACTCTCACACACGATCCAAACTCCAAACCTAAACCTTCATTCCGAACCTGAATTCAATTATTAAGAACCAATGCTAAGAGGCGAAATCGGAGTTTCGAGAAGCGCGAGGCACAACGCCACCGCTGTAACGGTTTCGAATAAGGTTCTTGTGGCCGTTAAAGCGGAGAAAGTGATCTCCAACACCGCATTAGCATGGGCGCTCACTCACATCGTTCATTCCAGCGACTCAATTACGCTTCTCGCCGTTTATTCCACCGAAAAAACCGGTACGTCGACGATAAAATCGTTTTTAATCTGATTCAGTTTTAATCATTCATCAAAATCGAAATAGATAAACTGTTTTCGATTTAGTTTGAACTGATTAAGCTTGATTCGGATTATTTCAGGTAGAAGATTCTGGAACTTTTCGAGATTCACCGGTGACTGTACGAATGGACGCGCGGGAAAGTTACCGGAGCAGATTTCTGATATCTCCGACTCTTGCTCTCAGATGGTGCTTCAGTTGCACAATCACATTGAGGTAGGTAAATTTGAAATTTACCGCGATTTTTTTAATTCTTTTACTAGTTATTATTGCTAAAACAATAGCAACTTATTATACAATCCAATTTAATATCACGGTCATAAATAATCACGGTCACATATGAATCGGTTACCGTACCTAATTAATTTCCAAGTGAATAGTATGGTGTAGGATTTACCGTTTAACTTATTCTCATCCAAGTAGTTGTTGCCTTTCTATTTCTCAACGTAAATACAAAGAAAACGACTGGTCTTTTACTTTCTGAAACGAGCGTTTTTTTTTTTTTTTTAAATCGATACGACTTTATGACCATATTTGCGCTGTCGTTTTTGTCTCTCCAGTATTCTATCCTCTGTTGGCTTTTTTTCTTTTTCTTTTTCAATAATTTCAGACATACTCCCTCCGTATAATAATACAAGAAAAAAATATATTGAAAAAATATAGTTAAATGTAATTAATATTTTATGTAAAATAAAAAACAAATTTAGTAGATTATTTTAATGTCAAACACTCCTATCACTATTAAATATTTTAAAATAAATGAAAAGTGAATTATGAATAATAACATTAAATAATTTAAAAATAATTATATTTTGTTTTTAATAATGATCAAGATTTAATTTATTTTTTTGTTTATAATAACTACTGAAGAGAGTATATATTATTATTATTATTATTAAACAATTTCAAGTCAATAATTTTTAATAGTAGTTTTGCCTTTTTTTTTTGGTACAATATAATTTTATCTTTTTAATATTATATATTTTCTTCAACGAAAAAACTATCAATTATATTTTCAGTAACGTGTCAGAGTTTGAGAAGTTTCTGATCTGTACCGCCTTGACTGTAGTTTGTTTGACATGGAGCATGTGCTTTTATATAATTTTTGTTTGTTTGTTTTTTTGATGGAGTTACTTTTGACTTGATTAGGAGATATTTTTAATGCATCAATCGATAATAACACATGCACGAGAATAATTCATGTCCGGTGACAAATATTGGAAATACTTTATTTAAGCAATATATAAAAAAAATAGAAAAATAATAATTAAATAATATATATTTTTATGTATGTTTATTGTTTAAATAGTCGGTCTAAATTTTTAAATTTTTGTGGTCATATAAATAGGTGGTAATTACTACCTATAAAAAATATTTGGTATAGACAAAAATGAGTGTTTGTCTTTGTATGAAGAAAAAAGTTAGGTGTAAATTTATTTATATACTCATTTTAATCTTTGAGAGAGATAGAGATAGAAAAAATAATGTGATAGAAAGTGAAAAAAAAAATATTAAATAATATATAAAAAATAAGAATATTTAAATATAAAAGTAGTTGTTCAAACGGTGACGGAAAACAAAAAGATATAGGTTATTATATTTTAAGCTAAATTACATTCGTAGTCCCTTAACTTAATTTCAAGTAACATTTTAGTCATTTATCTTTTTTTTTTTTCGACTTGGTCCTTTATTTTAATTTTAAGTGACAATTTAATATTTTATATTTTAAAATTTCAACAATGTTATCTTTTTTTATACAAAAATTCAAAAAAAAAAAAATTCAATCAAAACTCCTAAAATTAATTATATTATTCAATATAATACAAATTTCATCAAATTCGTAACGCAAATCTTCAAATAAACTCATATTTTCATACTTTATTTGATATTGTTAAGAATAAAGGACTAAATCGGAAAAAAAAAGATAAATGACTAAAACGTTACCTGAAATTAAGTTAATGGATCACGGATGTAATTTAACCTATATTTTATTATGTTATATATTTGAACAAATGATTAAAGGACAATTTAGTCAAAGTTATTTTGTCTGCATTAATTTATATTGTTAAGACTAAGTTTGAGCAACATTTTTGACAACCATTCAGCAGGGGGTGGACTGGTTTTCCTTGTAACGTCTAAGAATGCTTTGGCCTTGTCAAGATCTCGAGATATTTCTAAAATCTTATGATTATATGGATGAATATGTATCTTGACCCCCTCTCTTTACACTTAAAGGGTGGATAAGGCTCATAAATTAGGCATGTCATGTATAAGTCAGTGTTAGTAGTAAACTTTAGTTTAGCCTACCACCAAAAGATAAATCATATACTCTTCATAAAGTGAGACATGTCAAGAAAATCTCAAAGGCTTTGAACAACTAAATACTCCCGATTCTTTTTTTTTTCGTATAATAAATTCTCTCCGTAACCAGTCTCCTCATTTTAAACAATTAATCTTCCAAATACTTAACCATTTCCTCCATTCAAGTTCTTGGTATGGCATTGTATATCTGTTGAAATTGACTTATTACTAGTTTTTATGACTGCAGGTTAGGGTAAAGATTAAGGTTGTCACGGGAACTCCCAGTGGTGCTGTAGCAGCTGAAGCTAGATGGAGTGGTTCCCATTGGGTCATACTGGACAAGTAATTAAACATAAAAAAGTATTTCTTTTTTCTGAGCTACATGAGTTTATGTATTTAGTTAATTGCAAGTATATTTTCTCATTTCTCTCATGCGTGCACACTTGCATTATGAGTTTTCATAAAGACTTCAAAACAACATACTAGCTATACTTAAGAGACTAATATTAGCAGCTAGCTAAGTTTAATCACTCAATTGACAAAAGCAATTATTTATTTGTTAATAGGGTTTGATTGAATAACTGCATAACTTAACTTTCAATCAGAAATAAGTACAACTTTTTGTTGCTGCTTGCCCAATCAGTGAAATATTTGTTACTGAACTCTTTAACGTTACTGAAACAGGAAATTAAAGCAAGAGGTAAAACATTGCATGGATGAACTCAACTGTAGCATTGTGGTGATGAATGGCTCACAGCCTAAAGTCCTCAGACTTAATTTAGGACCCTCAAATGAACTCCAAACTCCATTTTTCTCTGCTTCCTCTTCACCAGGTATAGAAATTGGAAAACTAAAAGGCCGCAGATTGAAGCATTCCACCCCAGTCGGTAGCCCTGAAGAAGCAGGTTCGTCTGTTACAAGAGATATTGGACTAGATTCAATGTCAAGTTCAGACTCAATGGCTTCTCCTTTCCTGATCTATAAACAAAACCCTCTGTATGAGGGTCACGGACCACACAAAAGAACAAACAAACCAATCAGTGAGCCAAAAAATTTCAATGTCCAGCCACCACTGTACTTTAATTTGGAAAGGGATAACCGACCCCCTTCAAGGAAACTCCCAACATCATCTATGGCAAGTAATAACAACACTTTATTTTGCATCCCTGGGAAACACATTAATAATGAGAAGCTTCAAAGGGATGAAAACAGAATTATTCAAAGAGCTAAATCACCAAATTCTAAAACTTTACTTGAGAATTTTATACACTGTGATCAAATGGGAACAAATGACGTTGGGTTTAATAAATCTGAGAGTAGAAGTTATCTCACCAGGTCAGGCATCAGAGATAGCCCTATTCCTTTGGGAAGAAACTCCTCTATACCTCCTCCCTTGTGCTCACAGTGTCAGAATATAGCACCTGTATTTGGAAATCCTCCTAGACGGTTTTCATACAAAGAGATAGAAGAAGCTACTGACATGTTCTCAGATTTGAATTTTTTGGCTGAAGGTGGATTTGGTGTGGTTCACAAAGGAATACTCAAAGATGGCCAGGTTGTTGCAGTGAAACAATTAAAATTTAGTGGCTCTCAAGCAGATCTTGATTTTTGCAGGGAAGTTCGGGTTTTGAGCTGTGCACAACACAGAAATGTTGTATTGCTTATAGGATTTTGCACAGAGGGCAATGTGAGGATATTAGTCTATGAGTACATATGTAATGGATCCTTGGACCTCTGCTTACATGGTATGGTATTTCTACATTTGTTTCCAGGTTCTTTTTTTTTATATGTAATTCTTACTTTATTAGGCCTTTTCTCTGTCTAATGCCATGACAACGAATTTTGAGGAACCTTTGTTTGTCGCTATGATTTTGACAAAAATTACATGTTTTTAAGATAACAAAATCACAGTTTCACCGTGATTTCATTTAATTCACTTTCATTCCAACCATGCACAAAGACTTTGTTGTTTGTATTTGAATGTTCTTTGCAAATATACATAGATCACATCAAACTCTATCATTTGTTGTATATTTTACAGGCAACGAGAAAATACCTTTGGATTGGAACTCACGATTAAAGATAGCGATTGGAGTTGCCCGAGGCTTACGATACCTCCATGAAGATTGTAGAGTTGGTTGTATAGTGCACAGAGATCTTCGCCCCAAAAATATACTCTTAACACATGACTTTGAAACTCTGGTAACTTACTGGGTCCTAAGCTAAAACCCAAAAGTTGAATTCAGTTTTTTATTCGTATTTTTGCAATTGTGTTGTTTCAAGAGAATGTTGCAAAACAGATGTTACAGATCAAGTAAGAAGATTAAGTGTTAAATTGAATGATACCATTTATTTAGGTGGCTGATTTTGGGCTTGCTAGATGGCAATCAGAATGGAATATAAATACAGAAGATCGTGTGATGGGAACTTCAGGGTATGTTTTTTATGCATGTTTATCAGTCAAGATACAGGACAAGTACAAATTATTATTTTGATTCTAATCAAGCTTACCTTGCATGATCCTACCTAGGTACATTGCACCGGAGTATCTTGATACTGGAATTCTTACGTATAAAGTAGATGTATATGCATTTGGAATTGTTTTATTAGAGTTAATAACCGGTAAAAGAATTAGTCAGTTAGAACAGTTCAATGGACACTCATATCTTTCTGAATGGTTTCACCCCCTACACATGTTGGACCCCAATCATATCTTTCAAAAGGTTGGATCTCTCAATCCATGTTTGGATTCTGAGTCGTCACTAGAATTTAATCTTCAATTCCAAGCTATGGCACAAGCTGCTTCATTCTGTCTGCGTTTGGATCCTGATTCCAGACCCCCAATGTCAAAGGTGTGAATGATTTAGCTTCTTTTATATAATTTGGTTGCTTTTACTTTTAATGATTAAATACAAAATTATTGAGAAAAGTCTCTTTTTGTCACTTGATTGTAGATTCTTAGAGTCCTTGAAGGGGGCAGTCCAGTTCGTCCTTTGGGTTTAGATATCAATTCAGTTGGTAACATAAGCGGTCATTTAAGTGGTTTGACTTTGCATACTCCTCCTAAAGGTACAATAAGTCATTCTCGTACGTTATCACATTGATATCTACTTTGGCTCTTGGGCTAGAGGACTCTGTTGTCAATATGGTTCTGTTTGTGAGCTGCATGGTAACAAATATTTTTCTTATCCATTTGAAGCACCAATGCCCCTCATAAGCACACAGAAACATTCACACAAGCACATTATTTGGTAATGCAAAGTCAATATCTTAGACTACTCATAAAAAATAGATATGTAATTTAGTTTCCCAGTAGCAAAAATTCATTTGACAAGGGGATCTTTCTCTTTCCTTTGGATCCGAATTAGTGGTACAGTAGGAGGCCATTAAGAGCAGCTTCATGGCAAAATTGTATGAGTTTTTTGAGTTGTATAGCCACTATCACTATTAAGTGGTTCCATTATGTCACAACATATTTAAACAACTGATCTACATTTTACTATATTAATTGGATTTTTAAGCAATTCTCGATTAACCCAACTTTTATAATTTTTATTCATATTCAATCCTTAAATCACCACCAAGAGGCTCTACTATACGACAACAAATTAGTTTTTTGTGTATGATATTGTACCTTATTTAAGGTACCTACAAACAATTTATGGAACCTAACTTGCCATACACTAATATTAAAAATACCTGCAAATGATAGTGCGTATCAGAAATAGTCCAAGAAGAGAACGGAATGTGATTTCCCAAAGAAAAAGGGAACTGCAAATCTGTAACAGCCGTATAAGGTCTATATTCACACCCTCACGCGATTAATCGTCTAACAACTCATAGTCAAAGTCTACATCGGTGATTTGGTGATCTGTTTAAATCATTGAATATCTCAGGACATGGCCTGCATGTTAAAGGTGGAAAATTCTAAGAGTTCTGTTATTATATGTATTATCAATATTATTATTGGATTGGTCTGCAGGGCATGTATTATAGATTCGGATTAGTATGATAAATGCTATTTCTTTGACAAAAAAAAATTGATAAATTCAAATATATGTAATATGTATAATAATTCAATTTCGGAAAACCATATATAGATATATATTATGAATTTGTTCAACGACATCTTCACGTCAGTCAGAGTTGAATTCACGTTTTTCTTTACTAGTGAATAAATCTTCCTTGGCTATACATTCACCTTAAGTTTGTATTAATATATTAATATTAATATACATTGATTTACTAAACGAAAATACACCAAAATATTCTACCTAGAATTAGTTCATAACATGTGAATCATTGTTAATATTTTGAGCTCAAGAAAAACAGAGTATATACTTTGATGTCCTTTTCCACCTTTGAGTTCTGATCCTCTCACGATCGACATTCGACACACACACCCCAACATATATACTGTTCATCTACATCAAAACCATTTTTACATTCACAAATTATATTACTTTACATTACATTAATATCATCATTTTCCAACTTGCCTGTCCCAGCGTTGCAAAAACGATCAATCAAAGTCTGATAACAAACAAAAAATTATACATATTAGCGAGAGAGAAGAAAAAAAAACAACAACACAATCATCCCGCAAAGAGACGTGGCAGTAGCATCAGAATGGGCCAAACAAACCCAAATTAGGCCCAAATAATTATGACTCAGACTGGATCAGTTCAATTCCTCTTTTTGTTACCGGCCCGACCCGAAGAATAACTGCTATCGGATTCAGAAGGCAACGAGTCCACATCAGAAGTCATACGATTATGCTGCAGACTCTCAGAAACACTCCAAACCTTAACCGATTTATCCAAACTTCCACTATACAAAATCCACCGCTGTTCACCTCTAGCATCAGATTCACGGTCATGTTCCACCGCTAAACATTTAACAGGACCGTCATGTCCCGTTAAAACAGAAACACACGTATGAATAACACCGTCTCTTCTCCACACGCATATTGTCTTATCAGCCGAGCCACTGAAAACCAACGTTCCTGCCGCAGATAAACACAAAACAGCAAGTTTATGACCTTTGAGGACCCCACCGTGCGCAAATTGCTTATCACGTTCCCAAAAATTAACTAACCCATCAGACGCACCACAATACACCATTGAACCTGTGGGCTCCACCGCTAAAGCCGTAACCGCACATTCTTGTTTTAAAAGCGTTTTAACCGGCACGTGTTTAGTTCCTTTCCCACGTGACTCCCTTCGCCACACTTTCACTGTACCGTCAGCGGAACCGGAGAAAACCACTCCGTCGTTTCCGCAAACGACGGAATTCACCGCGTCTTCGTGTGAGGTAATCGATTCCAAACATTTCGAATCGGCGATTCTCCAAACCTTTATTGTTCGATCCCAAGAAGCAGAGTAGAGATAGTTTTTATCAGGTGAGAGACTGAGACACGAAACGGCGTCGGAATGTTTGATCCATAACGCGGTGCGGTGTTTACGAACTTCGACGTAATTGCTTGGTTTAATCGAGCTTTTGAAAATGTCTTTCAGCGTTGGTAACGTTCCAGCGCGTTTGTGAACGCTAGGGTTCTTGATTGAAACTTTCCAAACCCTAATTTTACCGTCTTGGTGACCGGTGAAGATTTTTTGACCGGAGATTATAATTGCTTTCACCAATCCGCTGTTGGATTTGAATCCGCAATACTCTTGAAGATTCTTCCAAACGCGAATATTCTTGCTGTCGGAGCCGGTGTATAATAAGTCGCCAGAAGCTGCTAATGAATATATGTGACCTTCTTCGCGAACCAGAGAACCGATTATTGAGTTTTGTGGAACGGCTTCTTCGCATTCTGACCATTGCGGTTTCGAGAATGGAGAACTTTTTGATTGATTCCATGGTGACATCATCATTGGTGAGCTATCACCACTTAACCTGAATTCAAATTTTAAAAATTCATCATAAGTTAGCAATGATAAAATTTAGATTATAGTCATGTTTCAATTAAATTTGGATCCTCTACCCAGAATGCATCTACTTAGCACCAACACTTCATGTGTATAACACATGTTGTCCGTATTTGGCATCAACATATGAATTACATTTAATTAATTCATTTTATAAAATTATTAATAGTATAGGTGAATGAATATAGTGTTATGTATTTGTGCTTCATAGGTGATGATCGTTAAATCTAAAGAGAATTTCTTTTATCTCTTTAGAAGTTATTATCTTCACATATGTATAGAAGATCCAAGTCTATACAACATGGTTTCAAATGAACTACAAACTTTTATATTCCAAAATAATAAAATATGGTTGCATTTTAAAATCATATACTCTACATCTTGCAGCATGTTGAAGAGCTGTTTGTGAACTAAACAGTTCTATAATGGAGTGCACCATGTACCCTTAATATAGATGAGACAAAAAATAGAATGAGTAAAGAAAGAAAATGAAGAGAAGAGACCTTCCGGAGTCATAGTTGTAAGGGCTCATGGGGGAGGCGGCGCTGCTGCTACGCATCGTGTCGGTTAAAGCATCTGTCGTGGAAAGTCTAGGTTCTGATTGCATGAACTGAGGACGAGGAATATTGGTGTTGTTGTTGTTGTTTTTGTTGCCATTGTTTTTGTTCTTGTTGTCGCTGAACATGATGTCTCCTTTTGTCTCTTCTCTCACTATCATTCACGGTGTTTGTTTGTTCCTCATTCACCGATTCAGACACCAGGAGCAGCGCAACCAATGGAAAATGCAAACAAAGAAAATGAAGAAGACTTTGATTAATTAATTGATTGGGCAAAAAGTAATGGGAGGAAGGTAAGTTGTGAGAAGAGAGAGAGCGTATAAAATTGTATAAATATGGTGTGGAAATGAATGGTAAACAAATCTTGTGTGGACACGTACGAGAAATTCATTTTTTAAATGGTAATGACAAAATATAATTTGGGTCCGAGATATCTGGTTTTCATTGGTAAAATATAGCATTGCTTCTATTGGTAGAAAAATAATGAATGTTTGGAATGGGTTGTTGTTTACACTTTGTGGCCTTAATTTGTTGTCTTTGAACGCTATTTTAAGCTATAAACAATAAGATTTTTAACCACAAGGCTATTAATTTACTTTACAATGCACGTGGAAAATAATATATTGAATGTATGGTTGGTTGATTAACATTACCATGTGTTTTGGTTTATTTCATTAATGTTTCATTGGGGTCTTACGTTAAAGTGAACAAAATTCTTATATATAGTGGTGTATATATGAACACTCTGCTTTGCTTTTCCATACAATTGAAAAGTCCAAAACTACATATTCATCCTTTCGCCAACTCATTCACATTGTTCTGTCTACAAATGATCTTTCTACATTAATAAAATATGCAAGTTGAGGTTTGGTAATTTGAGACTTTGAGCTTAACTCAAGTGATTAATAGGTTTAATTGGTATTAGCTGGCTCATGTCAAGTGAATGATATCATGTTATCTTGAGAATGAGAGAGGGAGGAACATGCAAGCTATAATGACAATTGATATATCAGGTAACATGCAAAAAGTGAAATAGAAAACTGAGCATATATTTTATTTCCCGTGAATTAAAGTATCAACATTTTGGTCCGATAAATAGTAACTACAACAGATATGTTGGAATACAAATTTACATCTTAGAAATCTCTACTTTTTCACATTTAATATGTGTGTTTCAATACTAAATTCTTTAGAGAAAAAATGTAACAACATCTTGATAAAAAAAAGTAATAACATCAGTTTTGTTTGGATGCAAAATAATAATGACACACTATAATGCGAGATTTATCTTATTATATCCCTTTTATTCAAACATAAAAGACACTATAGTTCAACTGTTTATTAATTTTTTTATCCATGTTATACTTTTATTTCTCTTCACTTTTTCTATTCAATCAATATATAGAATATACTTGCTTTTTCATATTTTATATTTTTAATAAAATATAAGGATTAGCTCTTTTAAATCAGGATAAGTAACATGTAGTTTTTCTTCTAAACAATGTGTTTAAGGATCAAACTTCTTCATCATAACTAATTAAAGCATTACTTAATGACACTTAGAAGTTAGAAGAGAGGGAACACGAACGATTGAATCTATCCCTCACAATAGTTATTATTAGATATGTTAGTTAGTCAATTAAATTGATTAGTTAGCTACACTAGTTAATTAACTTTTTTATACTAGTTGGTTATTTATCTAATTAATTATATAAATCTCTATAATCTTTGATATAATATATATTCTCGCAATTATTAATATAATTTAATTTACAATAAAAAATCTTAATACCTATATTATAAATTCAATTTCAAAATTCTACTATACGAAAAGGCTACATAAATAGTAGAATATATCAAATCAGCCCATGTCTGATTTTTTTTCTCATAGTTTAATTTTTTTACTATCAAAACTAATAAGTGTAATGAATGAGGAAATCTTAGGTATAAATCTCAATCATGAATCAAGTTTGTTATATTTATTAAAATCGTGTATAAAAAAGTGGGCTAAAAGAGGATGACCGTAAGGTTGTCTATTAAGGGAATGATTAGATGTTATTGGAAATGGGCGGCAGGATAAAAGAGATTGACAATATAAAAACTAATTAAATCGAGAATTGCATAGCTAGCTAGCTTGGAAGGTATAACGTCTTAGATTTCTTATTTCTTATTTAGCATAACAAAACTTTATTCCATTGCATTCTGGTTTGCCTCAAAATAGTTTCATAAGTAAAGTAAAAGATAACATTATTTCGTTTACTCTTTTGCTAGAGTGACTGTAAATGGGCCGGTGATCTTATCACGCCATAAAAAAAGAGATAGAGTCTTTTTCTTTTTTTTTTTTAGAATTTAAATTTTGAGTTTTTTTTAATGATTCGATCTTAATTTAAGTTCATTAACTAATTAAATTTAATTATTTAATTAAAGAGATAGAGTCTCAATTAATCAATTCTCATATCTCTCTTATTATTTTTTAGATGAATACTATCTTATTTTAATGTCAGTGTCATTTTTTTATATTTAATAATTTTGACTTAAATTCAAAATTTGAATTGTTTATGCTTTCAAGTTATCAATTATTAAAAGAGATAGAATTCAATTATACAGCTCTATTATAAAGAGGAACACTGTCAGTCATTACCTTACAAGACAATTTTATAAGAAATGAAATAGACTCAATATAAAACATAAGATTATATCCAATAAAACTTCAAAATACTAATAAATTTATCTACTTTTTTAATCTTAAGTGTTAGTTAAAAATCTTATATTTCATAAAAAAAAAAAACGATAAAAAAAAGATGTTGAGCCAAATATAAATAAAATATCCATACACCAATCGTTCTTAAAATTTTAGATGAATATATAGCATCTAAACATTGTGGTAATTATTTTTAATCCAATATAATAATTCTAAACTCCCTAACTAACCAACAATTTATTTATTAGTGCTTTATTTTTTCTCTCCTGATATTACCGAATTTATTTTCCATGTCTCCATTTTTTTGTCATCTTTCTAGCTAGATATACAAATTGAGTGAAAAATTATATTATTTCTACAAAGACTGAAAAAGAATTCCATTGTGTTACAACAAAGTAGAGTACTTCACAATATATTAAAAAATCAACATATTTTAATATTATTAAAATTAAATCAACAATAGTTAAATAACATACTGTCTATATATTAAAACTCTTAATTTAATTAATTTTAATAAATATTATAATAATTATACATAAATAAATTAAAAAAATTATTATTAAAACAATTATAATACTATATTTAATTGTACACTAGAATTTCTTCTTAAGAAAAATAATTGTCTTGTTTGTCTCCATACGTTGTATTTCATATTTGGGGGTTTCGTTTTTTTGTGTCGTATGATTTTGTTTCAATTTAAATAACAAATAGAAACCATATTGGAGTTGAAAGGGATGAACCTAGAAATGTAGAATCCCAAATATACCAATAAAAATCAGAAGATAGCAAATTTCTCTTGGTAGAGGGTAATGCTTCTGCCACGTAGCAGCTGATGGTATCAGCTTTTCTGTCGTTTCCTCAAAAATTAAAATTGTAATTTTGACGCGTGGAACACTGAAATGTGTGCTCGCAACTGTGTTGCCATAACTAATCCGTTGCTAATTCTTGCAAAACAATATTTGAAAAAGACGTTTTCTCTATTTCTCTGACAAATATACCGTTGCCAAATACACCGTTTTCTCTATTTCATTTAATTTTTTTTTTATATTCAAAACTAGATGATATTTATTTAATTTAACATGTATTATTGGTAAAATGATTAAGCATGTATTGAGAAATATCTTATTCAAAGTATGAACTCACGATTAAACATATGTTTGAAAATATCTTATAATCGGTATGAACTCACGACCGGACATAAAATTTTCTAGAGAAATTATTTAGAAACAAAATAGCCGAATAATTAGCTCTATGATACCATATTATGACTTTTGAATTAAATCATTAATCAAAGATAAATGGAAATAAATAAATTAAATGATATTAATAATTAAGTGATAATTGATAGAATGTATATTATATCAAAGGTTATATAAATTTATATAGTTAATTAGATAAACAATTAACTAGTGAAAATGATAAATTAATTAGCTAATGCAACTAACTAATCAATTTAACTAATTAACTAACTAAAATATCTAATAATAGCTATTGTGAGCGATAGATTCAATCATCCGTGTTAACCATCTCTACTAACTTCTAAGTGTTAATTAGTTATGATGAACAAGTTTGATCCTTAAACACATTGTTTAGAAGAAAAATCTACATTTAGAAGAATGGATTGAAGTAACAAGGTCAATTATAAGGAATGAGGTTTGAATTATAATTGTCCATTTTTAAAAATTTCTGTTTAAAACCGAAAGTTTAACTCAAGATTGATCTTGGTTATAAACGAAGAACGATCTTGGTTAGTGAAAAACAGCAATATCAATTTTATCAATATAAAATCTGAGATTGTAAAGCATAAAATAAATAGAGAGAGAGATAGAGAAATTACACACGCATATATCATGGTTCACCAAAATACGGGTTACGTTCAGTCCTCACAAATGTGAGATTTTCCACTAAGTGCTCAAGGCAAGATTGTTCTTTGTTGTCACACAATTTTGACAGATCAATCTTTGATCTTTACACAATTTCTACCTTTCTACCTATAAAGGATTTCCTCAGGTTTTACCTTACACTATTTCAGAAAGGACTTTACAAGCTATGTTTAACAAAATAGCCTTGAGTTATAAAGTAATGATTTTGAGAATGTTAGAATCTGGATATTGCTCAACTCTTGTTTGAGAAATAGATTCTATAACTAGAACTCAATTATTACTGATTCTAACATAACACAAAGAATAAAACTGCAAGCTGGAGAATGATTTTGAGACACTCGAGTATGGTTGAATGATTGATACTTTATTTGGCACTTTGAGTTGTGTATTGTTCTTTATCTTGAAGCTAGACTTATATGCTTCAATAGAGCTTAGGACAGCTCATTTATCCGTTGAAATAAGGCCAGTTGTCATGAGAAAGTGGATTGACAAAGTCAGTCAAAAAATAAGAAAGTTCATGCTGAATCCAGGAACGTTCTTGACATCCAAGATCGTTCTTCGAATTGGTTGGAGATGAGCTGACTTGTACTTGTAATCTTGTCAGTTGTCTGAGATGATTGCTAGCTTTAAGTCAAGTGTGCAGTTCTTAATTGAAAGTACAATTGCAGTATACTTTACAACCTGTAAATTTGTACTTGCATTTTCCTCACATGAAAAATGATCTTGCTTTGTACTTTTCATGAAACATGTCTTGGATCCTTTGAATTCTGGAATAATTCTGGCTTAGATTGATCCTTGCTTATTCTTGATGAAGATATTAGATGAACAAAGCTTCCAGTATCCAATCTTTCACAAAGAAAACTGATCTTTCATGTTTATGACAAATGTGGAGAACGTTCTTCATTTCCCAGACATATGTCAAGAACATTTTTCGTTTTATTGTTTTTGCTTTCTTGATTTTAATGAGATTTGCATTGAAATACTTGGTACCTAACTTGTTTTAACACACTCAAATACACATGTTAAATACCAAAACACTTAGAATCATAATTTGAATTCTTAATTAACCTTTTGTTTAACTATCATCAAAATATTAATTTGGGATTTTGTCTTAACATGGATCATAGGTTTAATCTATTTCTTTTTGAAAGTTGAAATTGAAAATTTTACCTCATACCCCTTAATTAAACCTATACCTTAAAATCAGGAATGAAATGACGTTTTTGCCTTCATTTAAATAATAAAACTTGAAAAATTTATCATTTATCATTTCTCATTTCAAGCTTTCCAGAACTCAAGAGTCAGTTTTTTTTTCTAAGTTTCCGGAGAACTTGAATACAAGTTTTCCGGCACACAACATTCACTCCAGAAAACTTGTTTGAAGTTCTCCGATAAAGAAGCCTATTCCGGAATTTTTTTTTGAAGTTCTCTTGTATAGAAGCCTCTTCCGGAAAACTTTTTTGAACTTCTCTGGTACATAGACTTGTTCCGGGAAACTTGAGGCTTAATATTTCCGGTAGTTATCGAAGAACTTGAACCTCAAGCTCCCTGGAAGTTATATTATTATTATTATTTATTTTATTTTATTTTAATTAATTATAATTTTATAACTAATTGTAATTTATTTCTTTTTATTTTTTAATTTTTCAATAGGCGCACGAGAAAGAGACGACAAAATCATACGAATTACATGTGACACTGATACTTCTACATCATCTGCGATGAATCCCCCAAAGAGGATTCGACCGACAACTTCAAGGAGAAGAAGGCAAATGATAATTGAAGATGATGATGAGAGACATCATGATCTTGGATTTATTCCATATGTTTCTATGTATCAACAGGAGGAGTCTCCTATAATGCATGAGGAGGAGAAGGTACATGAGCAGATGGATTTACATGAGCATGAGGAGGTTGCACCTGCTCATGAGGGAGAGCATACGGAGGAGGGGGATGATGGAGCTTAGGGACCTGGTGAGCTCATATGGTATCCTAGAGGACCTTATGATTTGTTCATCCTTACACGATATGTCATCATGTTTCAGCTAGACTATGGTTTGATGAGGTATATTAAATTAATTATTATTTATAGTGCATTAAAAAAATTTAAATTAATTATTATTTTTTGTCTATATTTAATTTTAATGTCATATATTTTTTTTGTATACAAGAGTGACCATTGCTGAAAATTGTTGCGCGTGAAAAGAAAATGCAACTATTTACCCTGCCGGTACTCTCGTGACCCATAGAGAACTTGGTGAATTTGTCAGGATTGAACCCATTACAACATGGTAGTTTGAAGATGATCGATAACAACCTGATTTATGCGTTTGTAGAAAGATGGTATTCTGAGACATCGTCATTTCATATGCCATTTGGTGAAATGACGATTACTTTAGATGATGTTTCCAATATTTTGGAATTGCCTATTAGGGGTGAGTTCTACAGTCCCCCCGATGTAGATAGAGTAATGACATGTAATCTTGCCATGACTTTTTTAGGAGTGACCGCTGGAGATATTTGGGAGGACACCAAAAAGACTAGAGGTGCTCAAACATAATCAACAAACACTCTATTATCGACACATGATTGCTCAAACATGTGCAAGCGCATGATATACTCTTTTTCATCACTGCAATACATAATGTCTTTCCACATATTCAATACCGACTCTTGTATATCCTTTGAGACATATTGCTTGCATTTTGCTCCAACATTTTTGTGTCGATATGAAATCGACAAAGAAAATTAACAACATATGAAAATACAATACTAACTGCACTCATTAACGCAAGATATCTGTTTGTCACAATTACTTGAAGAAATTTATTTTTTTGTAACAAATAGATCTCTTAGTCTCTCTAATGCGCAACAAAAGTTTTCTTCCTGCTCACATTCCAAATAAGCAAATCCAACTACAAATGTCTTCTCTGTTGATGTCATACCAACAATTTCAAGTAACGACATTCTGTATTTATTGGTTTTGTAGGTATTGTCCATAATCAACACAATCGGAAACAAATTCAACAACTTCACTGAATCTGAATGCACCCAAAAAATATATCTCATCGGAGTGTTCACGCTTTATATTCCAACACACGTATTTTGCATATTCAATTAACTTGAATAAATGTTGCATATTTGTTCTATTACCTCTCACGTACAATTGAATCATACTCCTCTGTTTATATATTTGTGAGATCTTAGTGACATTACTCTTATTTCGGTATTGCAATGAGAGTAATATGTGTCTCGGTGCAACACTATATTTTGTTAAGTCATGAACATATTTTCTTTCTTCTTCATCTAAGCGTCCAACAAATGGATGCCCCTCCAAAGTATCTGGTAATTCATGGTTGTGAATTCCACAAATTACTTTAATTGTCCATCCTGAACCATCTTTTAATGGTTTTGATCTAAGTTTGAAAGGACAATCAAACTTTTTTGTTGAACTTCGAGTTAAACTAGCAACACATTTGTATTTTCCTCCTTTGTCACAACCTAATATAAATTTATTTCTCTTTCATTTCTCTCTCGTCTTTATATCTGATCTTCTGATAATAACAATAACTTTATTTTTTATACCGATTTCTTTTGTCCAATTCACAACAGTGTCCCTTGTATCAAACATCTGAAATAAAATAAATTATAATTAATCACAATAATATATTTTATAATATTAATATTGATTATATTTATTCATACCAGATCTGTGTCAAAAATATTTGTAGTATCCATGCATGTTTTATCCATTAATAGTAGTGATTTATCCATATTTGTTAACATTTAAAAAATTAATAAAATTCAAAAAACTTAAAAAATAAATTTAAAAAAATAGGTTTGTACTGGAAAACTTGTATATGAAGTTTTTTGGAACCAACTTCTGTACCGAAGAACTTGTGAATGAAGGTTTTCGGTACACAATTTTTCCTTTATGTACCGAAAAACTTAAGATAAAGTTTTCCGGTATTAACCTTTTGAATTAGAAAACTTAAAAAAAGTTTTTCGAAAACAGACTGTATACTAAAAATCTTCAAAAATGTTTTCCAAAAGTTACCAAAAATACTTTTTTACGACTCCGAAAATGATAAAATGGTGAGAAAAAAAATTAACTTTAAATTTTGTGAAATAAAAAAAAATTGAGAATAATTGACATTTTAAAATTCTTTTGGGAGTACAGAGTAAATTTTTCGTTGAAATTTCTTCCAAACAGCCTTGAAGCCCGAAGACTAGTTAGTTGAAGGCCTAGCTAAGCCCACTTTAGAAGCATGCTTCATCTCTGCATTAGAAGTAGTTAGTGACAAAGGATTGTTTCTGATTACTATAAAAAAAAGAACAAAATTATTTCTTACTCAACACCTAAATATATTTACAAATAGTCATACATTTAATGAGCAACTTTAAATACTCATTCTTCGTCATTCATTCATTTAAGAAAATAATCAAAATTAACCATTTTTGCTAAATTCAAATTGTTGCGTGATTAAATTATTGAGAGAAAAACATCCAATGCGAAAAAGTTATCAAATGTAAAGTATCCTTTGTATGAAATAATTACCGCAAATGTGAACAAATGATGTTGAATTGATTGCACCTTGTAAGAAATAAAAAAGATAATCTTTTCAATACTAAATTTGGTGATTGCTCCAGAATGGTAGATATTTAGGTGAAGAGGTGTCTTCAACGTGAATGTGTTAGATTAGATTAAATTTTCAAGAAATGTATTTCAAAAAATTTGATTTGTGAGTATTTATGGATGAAGGGATTATTATACAAATTTTATAATTAATTATCGACAGATTATGTAAAAGTTCATATATTGCGTCAAGAAAAAAACTTTTTTTATGTTCAATGAGAACTAAATATATTCTACATACGAAAACGACTAGAAGAATCAGTATAAATAGTGTAATTTGTCGTTTTCGTTATCCTTTTACTTTCTACATGTTATATATATATTAGTTTTGATCTTGGTGTTTTGAATCTATTTATGATTTTGATTATTATTGTTAAAATATGTTTTTGAAGGGATTATATAATCATGAATTGCATTTGAATTAAATTTTTCATTTAGTTAAGTTTTTCTATCAATTAGTAGTATTAAATTTTATTTGATATTAATTTTATACATAAGTTGAGTGATTAAATCAATAGATAGATTAATAGATGAATCAATCAATTAACATCTTTTTGTTTGAAGTATCTAATGTTAAATCGGTCAATTGCAATAGTTTTATGTTTTTTATGCAAATATCGGTCAATCATCATATTTAAAAAAAAATTCATTGTTGCAAATATCTTTAAAAAATATTTAAAATGTATTCAACCCCTTCTAAAGTCTTTGAGGTCATCCAGTCAAAATATATATATATATATATATATTAAGATAGAAAAGGAAAAAAGATAAATTAGTTTAATATTTGTTTAACAAATTTTAAGTGAGAGATTGAATCATAAGACACATGATAAAACTATGAAATCCAACTAGCGAGGATATAGCTTTCTGTAATAGAAGCCTCATTAATCGATTCTTGGGTTGAAATATGACCCCACGATTTCATATCTTGAAAGTTCCCACTAATTCATATGAAATCCATGTTCTGAAGGCATTGGGAGAGTAACATAATGACTATTAAGCATCACTATAATAGAAGCCATTGTTGGCCTACTATTCTCTTGGACACAAAGTAATCCAATATGGGATACATCTCAATATTTCATTTCTTTAATTATTATTTAATGTGGAATCTTTGATATTTGTTGCTGACCCTTCCTTCCAATTTCTCCATGCCTGCACGAATTTGCCCAAATAAATATACTATACTAAGTTAAATATATTCCTTTTCTAAACTAATAAGTTAAATTAATTAACACAAAGTATTATAGTTCCATATTTTTAATTACATTGAAATATATGGTGAGATGAAAACTATGACTTACAAAGCTAGATAGATACTCTTTGATTTCTCCATCACGTATGCCACTATTTTTTATCCCACTTACAATTTTAAGAATTAATATATTAAAATTATAGACATCTGACTTTATTGAAAATTGTCTATGCATTACAAAACAGTTTAGATAGATAAACTAAATTAAGTAGAATCTTTTCATAAATGTATGTTCAATTTTATGCTAATTTGAATTTGATAAGCCTAATAATATATAATATTGTTGAGACAAAATCTCTCAAATGATTTTAATGATAACAAAATTACTTAAGAGATTATGATTGTGGTTAATGACTAACATGTGCTCTTAAGTGTATTCATATAAGATAATAGGTTATTAATCATTAAGGCAAAAAGAAGAAAAAATTGATTTTGACCTGAGGATGAAAAACCCTCGTGATGATGGAAATTGCTGCAAACGCGAGGATGGAAATTGCTGCAATTTGAAATATCTCAAGATCTGGACAATCTGATTTCTCACCAGAATAATTGTGTTTATTCAAATGTATAACAATGTCAAACATGAATAAACAAAGCATTCAAAAGTAAGAGTCAAAAGGTCAAAAGAAAAAGGTGAATATGGCTAGATCTAGTATGTAAAGGAAAGGCTAGCAAAAGTGAAAGCAACCTATCAAGCATGTGCAAAGGTCAAAATCTGAATATTTAATGGGCTTGCACGTTTTAATTCATAAGGAAGTCAAGTTAGCAAAAGGCAACTTGAAACAAGCCAAAAATGGAAGATCACATGTTGCTGCCAGATCTGATCCTCGGACTGAGTATGACAGTCCTATGTCATAAAGTGGCTTTTTCTCTCTTGTCCACATCACCTCAAAAGATAAAGCCAACCTAGACCTTAAAGACTACGAAAAATGCAGCTCAGAAACAGCCTTGCACTTTGATTAAAGAGAAAAAGCAAGGACATGTCAAGATCAAAGCTATGCTGCAAGAGGATGGGTTCTGCCTAAGCCTAACAAGCTGAGTGGTAGTTCTGTAATTTTGATGAAAACCTTGGATCCTTTGAAAATGAGCTCCAACGGTTATCAAAGGCTTGGATCTCTATAAAATGCATACAAGCTCTACATTGGAAGACACACAACACACTTGCATAAAAAGATCAAGCATCTTAAAGCTTTCAAGAAGCAAATCACATCCTCCCTTATTACTTTCTTTGATCCTACACTATATCTTTGTATATCTTTTGAGAAAGTATTAAGTATCAATCACTCTCATTCTACTTTGTAATTTCCTAGTGAGTGAAGCTTGGAAATATTTGGAAATTGATTGTAAGCTTGGTGAAGCTTGATAATACACAGTTTGTAATCATCCTCGGGTTGAGGATTGATCTGTTTTGAAAGTTAGTGAAATCTCACAAGGGTGTGAGGACTGGACGTAGCCATCTTTGGGTGAACCAGTATAAAATTGTGTGTGTGTCCCTCATATTCTGCTCCTACTTTTTTACTCAGCTTAGATCTAACGATTTAAAAATCCCATCCTCGAGCTAGCCATCCTCAGCGAGAGGATAGTTTTAAAAACACTTAAAATATTTTTTAACAGCAAAATCCCTATTCAACCCCCCTTCTAGTGATATTTAGCTACAACAATTGGCATCAGAGCAAGGTTCTCTAAAAAATACACCTAACAGTGTAAGAGAAAAAGATCCAAAAAGAAATATGTCAAAAGCTAAGTACATCCCTGAAGGAGGATCATCCAGCCGACCTCCCTACTTTGATGGTACAGATTACTATCATTGGAAAGGTAAGATGAGGCTATTTCTCATATCACAAGACAACAACATGTGGTCTGTGGTGGAAAATGGAGATCATGTCATCAGGACCAACAACGCAGATGCAACCTCCGATGAGAAACCTCAAGCACAATGGATGGCTGATGAAAATGCAAAGGTACTCCTAAACTTTAAAGCTCATTTATTTCTAACGTGTGCTTTGTGCAGGGAAGAGTATGACAGAGTTGAAGAATGCAAAAACGCTAAAGAGCTATGGGATACTCTAAGAATTCATCATGAAGGATCAAGTCATGTAAAAGAAGCAAGGATAGATATGGGAGTAAGGGATTTCGAACTATTCGAAATGAAGGAGGATGAAACTATTGATGAAATGTTCTCAAGGTTAACCATCATATTGAATAACTTGAGATCTCTTGGAAAAGTATACTCCGTTCAAGAAAGGATAAGAAAGATCCTAAGAAGTTTACCAAAAGAATGGAGGCCAATGGTAACTGCCATTACAGAAGCAAGAGATTTGACCAACATGAAATTAGAAGATTTGGTTGGAACTCTAAGAGCTCATGAACCATTGTTATTGGCTGATAAACCAAACAAAAAGGGAAGAATGATTGCTCTAAAAACCAGCCAAACAGAAAGCTCCAAGAAGAATGAAGATGTCATAACAAAGGAAAGCGCAGAGTATCCTCTGTCTGAGGATGAGGATGACCTCGTTCTGATTTCCAGAAAAATCCAGAGGATGCTAAACAGAAGAGGACAGAATAGAGGACCTCCTCAAAAAGAAAAAATTGACAAAAGTCAAATAACTTGTTATGGATGCAACAAGATGGGACACTATAAAACTGAGTGTTCTCTCAACAAAAGGAACTCCAGAAAATTCCCATACAAAAATAAATCCATGATGATCACTTGGGATGATAGTGATGAGTCATCCTCGGAGTAAGAAAAGGAAGAAGAGGCCAATCTATGTCTCATGGCAAAATCAGAAAATGACAAGGTAAGTATTTCTGATCTATGTCCAAATTGTGAAAAATTAGAAGTTGAATTTGATAGCCTTTTAAATGACTCATACACTTTATCTCAAAAATGCATGTTTCAAAAAACCCAACTTGTTGAGATAAAGAAACAAAATGAAGAGCTACAGAAAAAGAATGATGAATATGTTAAAATCATTCAAGAGTTGCAGCAATCTCACTTTCAAAATTCTGAGAAACAAAAAATTCTTGAAACGCATCCTCCTGACGAGGATACAGAAAAGGAAATTTTGAAAACTGAGGATATGGAACTAAAAAATGATATTTCCAACTTTGTCAAATCTACAGAAACATTTCAAAAGATAACAATGAAAAGGCAGCATGCTCATTATGTGGTAAACATGGGCACCAAAGCTCTCAAAAACAAAAATTATATGAAAACTTTTTCTTGCCTAAAAAACGAGAGGATAGGCCTAAATGCACCTTTTGCAAAAAACTTGGGCATACTTCCAAAATCTGTCATGCTAAGAAGAAAGCTAACAATGAAAAGGCAGCATGCTCATTCTGTGGTAAACATGGGCACCATGATTCTATTTGCCATCATAAAAGGAATATCCTCAAAAGAGGAAAAACTAACCAACAAGGACCAAAAGCTATATGGGTACCTAAGTCTCTTTTAAACTCTAAAACAGGTTCGTCCTCTAATCAACAAAAGAAAGCCTTGGTACTTGGACAGTGGTTGCTCAAGGCATATGACGGGAGATAAGCACTGCTTCATGTCTTTGGAGATAAAGGATGGAGGATCAGTCACATTTGGTAATAATGATAAAGCTCAAATAAAAGGAACAGGTATTATTGGTAAGAATAATTCTGCAAAAATTGAAAATGTTCAATATGTGGATGGCTTGAAACATAACTTGCTAAGTATTAGTCAATTGTGCGATAGTGGTTTTGAAGTTATTTTTAAGCCAACTCTATGTGAGGTTAAACACTCATCCTCGGGTAGAGTTTTCTTTTCCGGTTTTAGAAAAAAGAATTTATATGAACTTTATCTTGATGATTTACCTACTGAATCTTGTTTTGTTTCCATTGAAAAAGATAAATGGATTTGGCACAAACGAGCCGGTCACACAAGCTTAAACACTATTTCTAAATTAGCAAATTTAGAATTAGTAAAAGGTCTTCCAAAAATTAATTTTGAAAAAGACAAAGTTTGTGAAGCTTGTGTGAAAGGAAAACAAGTTAAAAGTAGTTTTCACTCTAAAAACTTTGTTTCAACAAATCATCCTCTTGAACTCATTCACATTGATCTCTTTGGTCCTATCAAAACTCCAAGTCTTAGTGGAAAAAGATATGGCTTTGTACTTGTTGATGACTTTTCCCGTTTTACTTGGGTTCTATTTTTAAAACACAAAGATGAAGCCTTTGAGGCATTCCACCATTTTTGCAAAAAGATTCAAAATGAAAAAGGTTCAAAAATTGTCTCGGTGAGAAGTGACCATGGAGGTGAATTTGAAAATGAATCTTTTAAAAATCTTTGTGAAGAAAATGGTATTTCTCACAACTTTTCTTGTCCAAGAACTCCCCAACAAAATGGGGTTGTTGAAAGGAAAAATAGAACTTTACAAGAAATGGCTAGAACTATTTTAAATGAAGCCAACATTGAAAAATATTTTTGGGCCGAAGCCATTAATACCGCTTGTTATATTTCAAATCGTACATCCATTAGAAAAATTTTGAACAAAACTCCATATGAATTATGGAAAGGGAGAAAACCAAATATTTCCTATTTTCACATATTTGGGTGTTATTGCTACATTCTAAATAATAAAGAAAATTTGGGAAAGTTTGATCCAAAATCCGATAAAGGAATTTTTCTAGGATACTCCACAACGTCAAAAGGTTATAGAATATATAATCTTAGGACTCAAACTGTGGAGGAATCCATGCATGTTATTTTTGATGAGTTTGATGACTTGTGTTTAGAGAAAAAGGATAAGGATGAAGAAGATGAAAATACATCCTCACAAGTACCCGGTCCTCACGCAGAGGATGAGTCTGATCCAACCTCTCAACAACTTCCAAGAGGATGGAAAACAGTCACGCATCATCCTCTAGATCTAGTCATTGGGAATACTGAAGATGGTGTGAGAACCAGAAACTCTCTAAGGGAAAATACTTCCAACATGGCCATGATATCACAAGTTGAACCCAAGACAATTGATCAAGCTATTGGTGACAAATCATGGGTTGAAGCTATGATGGAAGAACTCTCACAATTTGAAAGAAACAAGGTATGGAATCTTGTACCCCATCCTCTGGACAAATCGGTGATTGGAACTAAATGGATATTTAGAAACAAACTAAATGAGGATGGAGAAGTCATTAGAAATAAAGCAAGACTAGTGGCACAAGGGTACAACCAACAAGAAGGAATAGATTATGATGAAACGTTTGCACCCGTAGCAAGACTTGAAGCAATAAGAATCCTCTTAGCTTATGCTACTCATAAAGGTATAAAACTATTCCAAATGGATGTGAAAAGTGCCTTTTTGAATGGGTTCTTAAATGAAGAAGTGTATGTTCATCAACCTCCTGGGTTTGAGGATGAAAAACGACCAAACCATGTGTTCAAACTCTCTAAAGCTCTTTACGGTTTAAAGCAAGCTCCTAGAGCTTGGTATGAGAGGTTAAGTTCTTTTCTAAAAGAAAATGGATTCATTAGAGGACAGATTGATACTACTCTTTTCAAGAAAACACTTGAAAAAGATTTATTGATTGTTCAAATATATGTCGATGACATTATATTTGGATCCACAAATGAAAAAATGTGTGAAGAATTCTCAAATCTCATGCAAAGCGAGTTTGAGATGAGTATGATGGGGGAATTAAAATTCTTCCTTGGTTTACAAATCAAACAACGAGAGGATGGTATTTTTATCTCACAAGAAAAATACACCAAGGATTTGCTCAAAAAATACAACATGAGTTCTGCCAAGAGTATGGGAACTCCAATGCACCCATCCTCCTCACTCCACAAAGATGATGAAGGAACTCCTATTTCTGAAAAGGAATACAGAGGGATGATAGGATCCTTGCTGTATTTAACTGCAAGTAGACCGGACATAGTCTTTGCAGTCGGTCTTTGTGCAAGGTTTCAATCCTCTCCTAAAGAATCTCATCTCACAGCTGTAAAAAGGATTTTTAGATACCTTGTTGGTACTATAAATCTGGGAATTTGGTACAAGAAATGTTCCAATCTTGACCTTATAGCTTATTGTGATGCCGACTACGCGGGAGACAAAGTTGAAAGAAAAAGCACAAGTGGTGCTTGCCAATTTCTTGGTAAATCCCTAATAAGTTGGTCATGCAAAAAACAAAGTACCATTGCTCTTTCAACCACTGAAGCAGAGTATGTATCAGCCGCTCAATGTTGCTCACAACTGCTCTGGATAAAAAATCAGCTTGAGGATTACTCGCTAAGGTACGCAAAAATTCCCATCCTCTGTGATAATACAAGTGCAATAAATCTTTCTAAAAATCCCATTCAACATTCTAGATCTAAGCACATTGAAATTAAACATCATTTTATAAGAGATCATGTGCAAAAAGGGGATTTAGAACTGATTTTTATTGACACTGAAAATCAATTAGCAGATATCTTTACCAAACCTCTCCAAGAGGATAGGTTCAAAAAGATCTTGGATGAACTTTCAATTATTAATTTGTCTAAAATTAATTGATTTATCTTGGTCATGTTATTATATTTTTTATTATATAATTTTTATTTTTATACATTTTTAGTTAGGCTTGAGAGGATAGGAAACCCACCAGAGGACGGAATGTCCTTATTGGTGTAATTTCACGTGACCAGACAACCTAGGAAGAAAGCACGCGCATCTCTCTCTCATTGGGCAGTACGCGTGGCGCATGCCT
>NC_021163.2:63810495-63811893 GCF_000331145.2 Cicer arietinum
TCCCATCCTCGTCTATTTGTTTCCCATCCTCTATCATTTTCTCTCATCAACCTTTACCCAGAAAACCGTTCATCACTCAACAGTTTCTTCCCTCACCTTCCTGCATCAATGGCTCGAATCAAGATGACTGTAAAACGTAAAAAATCCTGCCAAGAACCTGAGAAAAACCAAGATGTCTACTCAAGCACTGAGTCAGACTATAATGAAGAAAACCAATCTGAAGAAACTTCCATGAACACCATTTCTTCATCTCAACCATCCAAAAGCTCCACTCCTCCAAAAATCGTCAAAAAATCCTCCTCCTCCACTCCTTCCAGGCGCTCCTCCAGAATCATGTCTGGAGCCGTTTCGACCAAAAAGGCAACCCCTCAGGACAACACGATTCATGTCATCAAATCTGATGATTCAGAGACCACTCCTCCTGTTGAACCAACACAACAACCTCCTCCTGCAAAATCAATTTCCAAAACTCCAACTCCCAAAAAGACCAAACCACCTTCATCAAAACCCCCTTCATTATCCACAAAAATTTCTGCCAACACTTCATTGTTTGATTCGGACGAAGTAGAATCGGTCTACACTTCAAAATGGCAAAACAAGTCAGTGATAAATGGAAAAATTATTGACCTTGTTGATATTAAACAAGGAGGGTTCAACATTGAAGAAATGTTTGAACAACTTGGCTGGATCTCATTTTTCAAAATCAATGAACCACAGTACCCACGTCTAGTAAGGGCCTTCTATGCAGCTTCAAAAGGATCTAAAGGCATGACAAATTTCAGTATGGTACTGAAAAGGGTTCATATGGAAATCAATCCCACCACTTTATGTCAAATACTTGATATACGTGATGAAGGAGCCCATTGCCTTTCTGAGACATGGTATTCACAGTGTGTCATCACTAGGACCTATGTGCTCCAAAACACCCTCATCAAACCTTCTAAACCATTGGTGGCCTTCAACCTCGTCCCCTTGTGTCGCATCCTTCACAACATCTGTGTCCACTTCATAACTCCCCGAGATGGCAGTTTTGAGAAAGTCACAGAAATGGATCTGATGATTATTCATCATGTGATTACTGGTACTCCTCTTCATTTGGGTCATGTCATTTTCACCTTCATGCTGAATGCTGTTGTTTTGGGACGATCTGCTCCCTATGGGATGATTTTAACAAAAATATTCAAATTTTTCAAAATCCCACATGAGGATGAACATTCCATCTACTTCAACAACACTTTTTCTATGAAGAACATTAAACAGATGAAGATTCAAAATGATGACCGTCCTGCCTCAAAGAAAAGAAAAACTCGTCCTTCCTCTGTTTCTCAAAACTCTGAAGATGAACCACCTCATCCTCCACCTGAGGATACACCATCACCACTACCAACCTCTCCACTG
>NC_021163.2:63812870-63866774 GCF_000331145.2 Cicer arietinum
CTCATTCTTGAATGGGTTACCAAACACTTGGTTCCTACTATTGCTCCTGGAGATCATCCTCCTGAGCTACCAGCCCAGCCAACCTCTGATGTTCCATCTCCTTCATCCTCATCAGATGACCCAGCCTCCTCAGATTAAATCTGTTATTATTTCTTTTTGCTGCTGCCAAATTCAGGGGGAGAATGATTATGTTTATATGTTATGTTTTCTGATCATGTTCATGTTGTTAAAACTGTTGTAGTATTACTGTGTTGCTTATGAACCCATGTTTTCTGATCATGTTCATGCTGTTAAAACTGTTGTAGTATTACTGTGTTGCTTATGAACCCATGTTTATGCTTTGTTGAACAAATCTTTAAATTATTATCTAATTATCATGATGTCATATGTTTGGTTAAAATCATGTTATTTCAACACTTTGGCATACATTTAGGGGGAGTAATGATTTTTAGTTTTAAAAATTATTACACATATAATTGAGGGGGAGCATAAACATTTTATCTTTGTCTTATTTAAAATCATAATCTAAAGAATTTTGTCATCATCAAAAAGGGGGAGATTGTTGAGACAAAATCTCTCAAATGATTTTAATGATAACAAAATTACTTAAGAGATTATGATTGTGGTTAATGACTAACATGTGCTCTTGAGTGTATTCATTTAAGTTAATAGGTCATTAATCATTAAGGCAAAAAGAAGGAAAAAGTAATTCTGGCCTGAGGATGGAAAACCCTCGTGAGGATGGAAAACCATGCGCGAGGATGGAAATTGCTCCATGCGCGAGGATGGAAATTGCTGCAATATCTCCAGATCTGGACAATCTGATTTCTCACCAGAATAATTGTGTTTATTCAAATGTATAACAATGTCAAACATGAATAAACAAAGCATTCAAAAGTAAGAGTCAAAAGGTCAAAAGAAAAAGGTGAATATGGCTAGATCTAGTATGTAAAGGAAAGGCTAGCAAAAGTGAAAGCAACCTATCAAGCATGTGCAAAGGTCAAAATCTGACCATTTAATGGGCTTGCACGTTTTAATGCATAAGGAAGTCAAGTTAGCAAAAGGCAACTTGAAACAAGCCAAAAATGGAAGATCACATGTTGCTGCCAGATCTGATCCTCGGACTGAGTATGACAGTCCTATGTCATAAAGTGGCTTTTTCTCTCTTGTCCACATCACCTCAAAAGATGAAGCCAACCTAGACCTTAAAGACTTCGAAAAATGCAGCTCAGAAACAGCCTTGCACTCTGATTAAAGTGAAAAAGCAAGGACATGTCAAGATCAAAGCATGTGCTGCGTGAGGATGGTTCTGCCTAAGCCTAACAAGCTGAGTGGCAGTTCTGTAATTTTGATGAAAACCTTGGATCCTTTGAAAATGAGCTCCAACGGTCATCAAGGGCTTGGATCTCTATAAAATGCATACAAGCTCTCCATTGGAAGACACACAACACACTTGCATAAAAAGATCAAGCATCTTAAAGCTTTTCAAGAAGCAAATCACATCCTCTCTTATTACTTTCTTTGATCCTACACTATATCTTTGTATATCTTTTGAGAAAGTATTAAGTATCAATCACTCTCATTCTACTTTGTAATTTCCTAGTGAGTGAAGCTTGGAAATATTTGGAAATTGATTGTAAGCTTGGTGAAGCTTGATAATACACAGTTGTAATCATCCTTGGGTTGAGGATTGATCTGTTTTGAAAGTTAGTGAAATCTCACAAGGGTGTGAGGACTGGACGTAGCCATCTTTGGGTGAACCAGTATAAAATTGTGTGTGTGTCCCTCATATTCTGCTCCTACTTTTTTACTCAGCTTAGATCTAACGATTTAAAAATCCTATCCTCGAGCTAGCCATCCTCAGCAAGAGGATAGTTTTTAAAACACTTAAAAATTGTTTTTAACAGCAAAATCCCTATTCAACCCCCCTTCTAGTGATATTTAGCTACAACAAATATCAATAACAATTCATACTTCTTTTGAATACTTACTAGGTTCCCACAATTTTGATTGTGTTTTCTTGAGTTTGGTCCACACCAAATTGTTTTGCCATGCCAAAATTAACTATCTTAGGATTAATTTCTTCATTTAAGAGAATGTTGCTTGTTTTGAGATCACGATGAATAATGCGTAGTCGAGAATTCTCGTGAAGATAAAAAAAAATACCTTGAGTAATACCTAAAATAATTTTGTATTGTCTCTCCCAATTAAGTGTGCTCTCTTAACTTGATCTACATATAATATACCCAAACGATTTGAATCTTATAACAATGTAATTTATATGCTTAGTATTTAACAAAGTAATATGATATCTAATTCTATAGATATTAAAACCTACCAAAAAAATAAAAAAATCAAGACTTTTATTATGAACGAACTCGTATACTAGTAGTCTTTCTCTTCCTTCCAGACAGAAACCGAATAGTTTAACTAAATTTATGTGTTGAAGTTTAGCCACTAAAAGCACCTCATTCTTAAACTCTAGATTTCTTTGTCCAGAATTCGGTGACAATCTTTTGACAACAATCTCTTGTCCACCGGAGAGTTTACCCTAAAAATATATCATTTAGGAATAATAAATTTCAAAACAAGTATGATTGCATATCATAGTTTAGTTATGTTTAATAGTTTTAGTTATTTTACTTTGTAAACAACGTCGAATCCGCCTTCACCAAGTTTATTAGAATTAGAGAAGTCATTTGTAGTATTACATATGATGTTGAGATTGAATTACAATAACTCAGATATTTCGATTTTGTCATCTTCTTCATCTTCTTCTTCTTGAACTTTCAACAAATAACTAAAATAAATGTGTCATATATGATATGAGACTATTACAGTTTTATTAAGTAAAAGTTAATTAATTACAGATAATAGAATAAAAAATATTCCAAACCTTACAAACAAAATATGCATTAGAAGATGGACCGATAGAATATAATACAATACCATTTAGAAAACTAATGCTAGAAGAACCACCATGAGCAATAAGCCAAGATCATGATCTAATCTCAATTTAATTAATGCTTGTTAGACAATAAACACCAAATTAATGCTCTAGATGAGAAAATTTCCTCTCTTCCTTTTCTTCATTCTGTGATTCCTACTATTAAATGAGCAAAGTGTGCTTTGAATTACTGAAAGATGAATTATTAATAAAATGTACTTCCTTCATCACAAAAAAATAAACAAAAAATAATAATAAAGAAAATTGATATATTTAAGTGAATTAATTTTCTTTAATATTTTTTTTTGGACAAAGGAAAAATGAATTTAATGTGGAGAAAAGTTGTATCTGAATTGATATCCATATTCCAATGTATATAAATATTACTATATATGGCTATCATTACGGGACAAATATATAACATAATTTAATTTTAATATAATAGAAGGAATTAAAAAGATATAAATATCTATTTTTTGCTCATTAAATTGCATCACAATAGTGTAAGGATCACTAAACAAAAAGAAATCAGGATGTATCAATTCTTCAACTCAATTAAATTACCTCCAAACCTTTTCATAGGCATCCTTACTCTTAAATAGACGCAGATAAAAATGAAGACCAAAACAACAACAACAACAGATACTGCTACGGCAATGGCAATGGTAGTGTTGTTATTGCTTTTTCCTGCACAAAGCAAATCTATCGGTTTAGATCATTCCGTATGTACTAAGATAATAAAATATTAATAAGTTGAACAAGGTGGTCTGAATAATTTTTTTTTATTTTTTTATTAAGGTGGTTTTAATAAGAAAATATGTCATGAATTTTATTAAGGGCACCTTATAAACGATATTTAAAAAATTTCTGTCACTAAGAGGCTAAATTAATATTTAATACATTTTTTCCTCCATCAGATTCACAGGTAATTTAATCAATAAAATTTATATTTTTTATTACAGCACATTTTTGTATAAAAATATTTTATGTTTGCGGTTTTATGATATTCATTAAATTTTTCATTTATCATAACAATTATTGTAATTTTGGTCCCAATCTATAATATGTACCCCTAAAATTATGATTTTTAGATTAAAAATAGTGAATTTTTGTCCTAAAAGTAGTATTTTCTTATCACGTGTATAATTAGAGTAACAAGTTATTATTTTTTGGGGTCAAATCACCATTTCAAGATAAAAAATCTAGATTAAGAAAAAAATACAACAAATGTTATAAGTGAAAGATCAAAAAGTTCAATTTTAAATGTGAGAAATTATTTTCGTGAGTGTCATAAAATAGATGATTAAAATAACAATTAAACTCTTTTTTTTATCAATAGAATATATTAAATGGATATTCAACATTTTCACTTTTTTTCATCCTTGATCAATTCGAACACTGTTTTTTTTACTGTAATTCGAACTCTGTTTTAGGGTTCAATAATATGTAATTTTTCATTACAAGCAATAATAATATAATATAATTTCTACGGTACTCCAAAAAAATTAAGGATGTATTTAATTTTGTCAAAAATTTAAGAGTTTTGGCAGAGTTATTTTTTAACCAACGATGTTACAATTTGGAAGAAAAAAACACTCTCAATTTTTCATAAATCTATAACTCCTTTAAGAAAATATAACAAAATATTGTACCTTGTGAAGTAGTGTTACTACCGGTAGTGGTGGCTGACGGCAGTGGCGGTGGCTGTGGCAGTGGCGGTAGCGGAGACGATTCTCTAGGTGCATAAAAGAGAAAAGATGTTTCAAATTTGATGTTACAACTAGGCCTAACAACTCTTCCACCAATTTTATTTTTACGACAACTCGGAATTTGTCGAAGAGATTCAACCAAACATGAACATCTTCCATTACGCCTAATATTAACATGCATTTTTCATCTTCGGACCATATAATTGCCTCTTTTTTATTTGGACATATATGAGTGAGATTTGATTTTGAACCACTAAGGCAATTGTGACATTCATGCGACAAAACATCACCTCTCCATAGTCCAATTGCATACACTTTGTCTCTGTTTTCGCCGTATGAGAAAATGTAGAAACCGTAGTTGATGTTTGTGTTGGAAGTGAGGGTGGTTAAAAGTGTGATGAGGATGTTGTGGTAGGTACTATTAATAGAAATCGTCGGACGCAATAGAATTTTTTCAAATGACATGTCAACGAATATAAATCAGCGTCAGATATTCTATTTTGTTGGTAGTTTCAACTTAGAGTAGGTCATACCAACGCTAATGGTATCTAACCAACACTATGTATTAGTTTCGACCGTTTTAGCCTAAGCCCGACATCAACGCTAATCGGACGCTAAATTAATGTTAGAATAACTTTTGGCTTATTAGCATGGGCTTTTGGCCAAGGCTAAAATCAATTTTTTTTTAGTAGTTATTAGTTGTGCAGTAACCTCTATGTTACCTTGATCACAAAAGTAGAGGTGCAAGTTTATTGGGTCATATGTTGCGTTGGATTGAGATGTGAAAATTATTAGGCGAAGGAGAGAGCAAAGTAACGATGGAGTGTTAATAGCCATATTAATTGGCTGTTCTCTTAATTGGATCAAAGAATTGAAGTTTATGGTTTTTATTTTATTTTTGATATTATGATGTGGTGAGGGATAGAAGATTGAAAACTTCGGGTATGAATGAGGTTCAATGTTGTAGGTGTATATATTAAAGGAAAGGTTGCCAAAGGCAAACAAAAGAGGAAGTCACCATTCTCGAAATGATTATATTTTGAAGAATTAATTTTTGTCCTTTTGCCTTTGAAATTAGTTTTTTAGGGTTTCATTGAAATTTTATAATTTTATACCTTATCTTTTTTCAATAATTTTCAACATTTTTAAAATAAAATTATTTTCAGACACCACACAAGTAGAGGTATATACTTGGTTGTGCCCCTATCTCTATACGGTTTTGATCGCTTCATTTTTTAGTTTTCTTTTGGTGTCAGTTGTTTTGAATGTGGATGGTAGTGTTGCATTATAGTTGGGATTGGCTGATTTTGGTGGTTAGGTTAGAGACCACGGTTGTACTTTTTTGTGTGGCTACGTGGGAGAGGTAGTGGTTCTTATATCGTTCATATGGAGATTCTTGCTTTGTACGATGATTTGTTCCTTTGATGAGATGTTGGCTTTAGACGAGTTGATTGTTACTGAGACTCATTTCATGTGGTTCAATTTATTAAAATGGCCTTATGTGGTTTTTCATTGGTATATAAATCTAGTTTGTGTATAGGAGTGTAGGTATTGTTTATAACTACCACTAACCTTGATTTTCAAGCAATATGAGACTTTTGGTGTACTGCTAAGGGGGTAAAGGATCAATCAGCCTTCATGTGTGCCTTAGACCTTTGTTTCCCACACACTGCGCCATTTTTCATACATAAAACCACATTTCTAAGGTATTTTCTGCTTCAAGATTTTGAATGTAAGCCATCATGATTTTGTCATTAGTAAAATACGTCTCGGTGGGTTGAGAAGTGTGAGAGTGTTATGGAGTAGTAGCCTTCATGATTTGGTGTACTGGAGTAGTAGCCTTAATTCAAGGCTAATGGGCTAAATGCATGTAGATTATGCCTCTATCTACAACGCCAATGTCGTGACCTCAAGACGCATTTTCAAGGTAGTATATGTTTTTGGTCCTATGCATAAGGTATCATGGTTTTGTGTTTAGTAAAAGATGTCTTGATGAATTGAGGAGTGTGGATATTTTTTTACAAACTACCTTAGCCTCCATTCTTATATAATGTAAGACTTTTTGGTGTACCAGGATAATAGTCCTCCATTTGAGTCTATGGGGCTATAGTATTTGTTAGTTCTTGTGAATGTCTTAGAACATCGTTGTTCTAACCTTAAGCCATATTTCTAAAGTATTGTCAGCTTTAGGTTTTCGTGTGTAAGCAAGCTCTCACAGTTTAATCTCTAGTAAAAGGTGTCTCGATCAGTCAAATGTGTGATAGTTTTGTTTATAAACTTACCCTTACCTCGATTCCTAAGAAACTTGAAATTATTTTGGTATATTAGAACAATAGTCCACAATCGAGGCTAAGGGGCTAAATGATATGTAGCTTAAGCCTACATCTGATGCGACAATGTTCTAAGCACGGGTTGTAAAATCAAATCCATTTTCTTTTATCATGTGTAATAATTACCCCACATCCAATCAAGGGTTGTAAAATCAAATCCATTGAATTGACATATTTTACAATAATCCCTGCAAAAATAATCACGCACGCAGGTAAAGAACTATAAACCATTAAGTTGTATGGAGATGGATGTTAGTAAAAAGCCTTGAATCTTAGAATATATTAATATATGAGGTCGAAATACATGGATTCAGACTTAGGCGGTTGAGCATCATGCTTAGGCGGTTGTGGACCGGTATATTCACATAAAAATTACCTTATAATGGGCCAATAATAGGGAATGTGACATACTAAAGTCCAAAAGAACAAAATGATCACGTGAGGGGAGGTGCATGCTATAAAATCCATTACAAATTGTCTTGAGTATGACAATAAATTCATACATCTTAATAAGTATGTTACCAGAAATTTTTTTAAAAAAATTCTGGTACATAATGAAAAAATATATGTACCGAAAAACTTTTTACACCTTTTACGGTACATAAAGTGTTTTCGAAAAACTTCATTGACAAGTTTTCCGATATTTGACACATATCAGGTATGAATAATTATAATTAATATTATAAAAATATATTAGATATTTGATATAAGAGACGATGTTGTGAATTAGGTTAGAGAAATTGGTATAAAAAATAAAGTTACTATCACAAGATATAGAGACAAGAGAGAAAGGAAGGAGAAATAAATTGATTGATATTAGGTTCGAACAAAGGAGGAAAATACCAGTGTGCTGATAGTTTAACTCAAAGTTCAAAAAAAAAAAATGTGATTGTCCTTTCAAGTTTAGATTTTCGGGAAGTAGCTTCTGTATAAAAAAAAATTAAAAAGTTTTCTGCAGTGTATTTTGTGTACCGGAAATCTTGAATACAAGTTCTCTAGAAGATTAAAAAAAAAAAAACTTTTTAGAAATAAAATTGTTGAAATATAAAATGATAAATTTTTTAAAGTTTTATTATTTAATCGAGTAAAAGTACAAGTATAATTAGAGGATATAGGGTACAATTTTGTTTTGAGAATTATGCGGCCCATCCCCATGGTAACACCCATAAAGTAAGGGCTTTAACCACCAAAATAGGGCCGAAACAACAACTATCAAGTTTGCCACTAAGTCAAATGGTTTTTATTTTTTATTTTTTTTTTAATATAAAAAATGCTAAAAAAATACCTTAAAGGACATTCGCTATAATCAGAGATATTTTTTTTATTGAAAAATATTGTATTTATTACAATGACGAGTGTTTGACTTCAATCTTTCGGACAAAATTTTCTTTTATGAGTTTCTTAACCAATGCTTTTAAGACATAGTTAACAAAAACTCAATAATTTATTTTAAAAATATTTTCATAACAATTAAATGTTTTAAAGAATCACAATTATTTATGTAAGCACATAAACCAGACTACACATATAAAAAATCTAATTCTAATATTATGTTAAATGAATCTCATGTAAAAGAGCGAGTTTAAATGAACTTATAGTAACAATATAAAAAATTTAAATTATCCAATTAGGATCTACTATTTTTTTCATTTCATATTACCAATGTCAAAATATACATATAAAAGTGAGTTATTATATAGCAAAATAATAAATATTCATTAAATGTCGGTTTAAAAAACTTTTATGCTGAACATGTATATCTTTTAAATTCCAAAAGAATATTAAAATGTTAGAATAAAAAAAAGTAATTTCCCCCACGTGTGAACATAAATGGACAAGTCATGGAAATAATCTAATATCTGAGAGTACAAGTATATAGCAACATAAATTAACTTCCAAATTTTCATCCATGTAAGTAACCCTAATAAATAATGTAAATATTTTCTACTAAAAAAACCAACAAATCCCATCAATATCTTATGATAATTTTATTGCCACAGATTAAGAAGATTTGGATGGAGATGATACAAACTCAAACTCCATATAGTACAAATTGGGTCCAAGTCTTCAATCTAAAAAAAATGGCTCCAAGTCTCATCCACTTCGGTAGTGGAGAACATTATCAATGCCACCACCCTCGTCCCATTCCCATACTATAGTGCTTGATTGATGACCCACCAACAACTACAAACCATTACTACACCACTCTAATTAACCAAAACTACACCTACATACATAAATAAATATCAACACATACTACATTACATGACAACACTACCATAATAAAAACCCACAAATTTAACCATCGCCTTAACTTATATAAAAATAAAAATAAAAGTTAAAAAAATTAAAAACTAGATCTCTTTAGAGATGTAAGTGTAATAGAAGCACCCAAAGGCGAAGTACCAACTTGAATCTCAAAGGAATCATAACGCATAAACAATTCAACAACCAAAAGCCTAGAAACCAAAGTAACAAAATCTTTACCGGCACATTGCTTATTACCAGCACTTGGTGATTCAGTTTCAGGTCCATTAGACCAAACCACATATTTCAATAACTTCTCACCTTCTTCACCAACAAACCTATCCCCAACAAATTCCTCAGCTCTATTGAAAATCTTAGGATCCTTAGTCGCAAAAGGTTGATATCCAAACAACAATTCTCCTTTCTTCACCAAAAAACCATTCTCATGATTCTCAATCACCATATCCTTTTTCACTCTCCCAAATTGCAACGGAACCGGTGGATCAATTCTAAAAGCTTCGTAAACCACCGATTTCATCAACGGCATATTCTCCATCGCCGCCATGGTAATTTCCCCTCCGGCAGATCTAACGGCGGACCTAATCTCCTTCGCTAGTTTCATATGTAGACTTACACCACCGCGTCCGATCCATTTCATCACGTTTGGGAAAAATAGCTTAATCCCACCAAACGAATTAAAGCACGTCGCGAATAATAGATTGTGACAAGCCTCTTCTCGCGAAACACCCAAACGAACCGCTTCGTCTAGCACGAATCCCGAAGATTCGTAAAAAAAATCGTAAAGTCTTTGATACTCTTTCTTAATGAGACTCGGGGGGAGACGAAAATTATGGATCATTGTATCTTCTAAAAATTTAGGTAGGCCCAATTTTAAAACTGGGCCTAACTGAAACAGAACCCATTTCTGAATCATTTTTGGGCCGTCAAGCCCAAGTTGAGTTTCAATTGGGTTAACACCGTAAAGTGAACGAGTTAAGAAATTAAAAGCGGCTTGATCATTCGCTTCAGCGAAACTCGCTTTACCTTTCTCACCGAGCTCTTTCTCGAGCGCGTTGAAAAGTTCTTTGTAACATGAACGAAACTCAGGGATGACGTGGCGGCTCCGAGATTTAAGTTGAAAAAACATAAGATTTTTGAGCTGTTCATGTTTGGGTTCGGAGGGATCGAGATAGGAGAGGACTCTGTAACCGCCGGTGAGTTCTGTTGACGGAGTGTAAGTTCCGGTGAAGACATCGGTTTTGTCGATTTTAGTAACGTCGAAGAGGATTGGGAAGCTTTTAGCGTCTAGCAAAACGACGACGTTTGGGTTTTGAGCGATTAAAGGTCCAGGTGGCACGTTTGTACGGAAGATTGTGGATTGGTATTTTTGGATTCGTGATTTGAAGTAATCGTCGCGGCCTTGGTTGTAGAAATAATCGAGACGGTCTTTGTAAGGACCGATGAAGGGGATACCGTAATCGCCGGGGATTTTACGGATCGGAAGTTTGGTGGATTGTGGGGAGAGTGAAGGAGGGTGGAAGGGTGGTTTTTGGGAAACGGAGGATCTGATGGGGGGGAGGAAGGAGGAGGAAGTGGTGGTGGTGGTGGTAGAGGAGTGTTTGATTTGTAGTTGGAAGTATGAAGAGGGGGTGCAAAGAGTAGAAGATGACATGGTTGGTTGGCGGTGGTGGTGGGTAGTTGGTGAGTGTTATGATCTATTTATAGAATATTGAATTATGTATGAAAGTATGACCGATCACGAGTGGAACTTTGGAGTTCTTTTTTTGACTTGACAGATAGACAGAGAGAGAATGAAAAAAGGTGTTTCAAATTTGTGATTTAATAATTGTACTACTTCCGGCGTTGTTCCTTTTGGTTTGCACACTCTAACCCGCATGTGTGTCCTTTTATTTTTGACAAATTAAATGCGCCAAATTATACTCTCTTTTTATTTGTTTTTTTGGGTTCAATTTAATCTTTTAAATATTTTTTTTTGTTTTATTTTGATTTCTTATTTAAAATGTGCAATTGGTGAACATTGTTATCCATTACATACTTCTTTAAACTAATATGTATTAGAGCTCTTTAAAATAATTCTCAAATTAAGTATTACATTTCTCTTCCATTTGATCGGGTATTCGAATTCGTCTTTATTCAAAATAAGATAATGTTTCCTGATAGCTTGACGATGGCTACAATATCAATTTTTGATTGTCTCACCCAACTTTTGATTTGTTTGGTATTTCTTTAGAGATTCGTCGACTCCTTTAAGCTAAGGTTAAAGATTTCATTGTTAACAACATTTGTGTTATCCGTGACATTTTAAATTTATATATTGTGTGTGGTGAGGTTGAAAATGTTGCTATTCCTAAATTTAAAGTCCACGATCATTTAGTATGGTCTCCTTTCACTTATGATAATTTGAATTTCAAAGATGCTTATAATTTTCAACGGCGTTATGGAATTTCTACTATGTGGACTAAACTTATATGGAATTAATGTATTCCTCTATCGTGTTCCTTTCTTCTTTGGAGAATAATATATCGTGGCAAGATGTCCATTGATGACAATCTTTGAAAAATAGGTTGTACCATAGTTTTAATTTGTTCTCTTTGTGGCCATAATATTGAATATGCTCAATATATTTTCTCTAACTGCCCATTTGTCCAAGAACTTTGGTTGTGGCTTGGGTGAACCCTTGCAACTAACATGTTTCCTTCTAGTCTAATAGGTTGACCTAAAGTATAGAATATCGTCATATCTATTGTGATTAATATAATCTGGTGCATTTTGTTTTGTTAGAACCAGGCTAGATTTTTCAACAAGAACATTCCTCTTCATAGATCGATTTTTGTCTAATAACTTCTAACATGTCTCTATATGGAAACTCTAGCTCTTAGCACATATATTCTTCCTTTTCTTAGTCCTTAGGGTTGTACAACTTCTCTGTCACATGTCTCTTGCCAAAAGCCTTGAGAATTCTTCAGGTCATTTGACAACCTCTTCCTTGTTACATAATTAAGTGTAATACCTATGAATCTGCTAATGGTAGTCCCGAGCCTTCTGTTTGGAATGGTACTTTTAGATATTTTAGTGTTGTTTCTCTTGGGTGTTTCACAATGCCTTTAGGTACTTATAATGCTTTATTTGCGTAGCTTATGACACCATTTTGGCAATTGAGAAAACTTTTGAGAAAGATTGACATAACATTTGGTTAAAGTGCAATTTGATATTAGTTGTTTCTATTTTCCATAACTCTCAGCTTGTTCCTTAAAGACTTCAAAATAGATGGAAATAATGTATTCATCTTACCTCTCAAATGAGGTTTTATTGTTCCCATATTTTTTTTTTTTGCTGATTTATAGGCCAATTTTGGTATTCTAGCATGAATTTTGTGTGGTGAAACACTATTTCTCCTTTCATCTTGAGGAATTTATGGGCTTGAGTTTGGTTGTTGCCCTTTTACCTCACTTCGTATTTTTTACTTTATTTCTATTAATAATATTTGGTGTTGTAAATGATTGTTAGAGTTAGAGGTGTCAACCTAGTTGGGATGATTGACGCTAGTGATACACTGTGCACTCTCTCTTTGGCTAAAAAAAGAACTATCACTCCGACGACCACCTTCAACCACTCCAACTTCCATTGACCACATTTCTTACCTACAACGACCACAACGCTGACCTCCACCAACTACCGCTAATCACCACTGACAACTTTAGATAACCACTTCGACAAACGCCTATTGCCATATTTTTTAATATAAAATTATTAATATTTTTTATAATGAAATTTTTTATATATTTTATTTATGTACTAATGTATGTAATGTTTTTATGTGTTAATATTTTTTTTGTCAAAGAAATAAGGGGAAATTCTACATAATAGCTGCAACAAAAATTTGTATGTAAATGTTTTTTTGATTTAAAAAGTGATACACATGAATATACATTAATACTTGCAAATACTTAAAACACTTAACAAATATCTTATAAGCATTAATTCCCATGGATATGAATAAGGTACAAATATCATTTTTATTTAATGGATGGATTGCGACTTTGTTTAGGGATGATAATGGATATCCACAAATACTCTCTCATATATAATAAACAAAAATAATTATTTTTACTATTAATAAGAAAATTAATTAAGTACAATGAATAATTTTCTAGATTTTATGTAAAATGTAATCTAAATTTATCAAATAATTTATTTAAATGTAAAACACTCTACTACCAATATTAGTCATTCGCTGCGGAATCCAAGTCGATCCAGCCGTTATTTTGTGAATGGAAACTAATGTAGGGATACAGGTTTACAAATTGTCTCCACCATTATCGGTAAAATCTTCATTCATTATTGTCATTCTGGATTTGTTCATTGTTCTCTCTTTCATATATTTTTGTCACTCTCATTCTTTCTATTTCTCTACTCATTTTTTCTTTATTAAACAATAAAAAATAATCAATAAAAAAAACAACTGTATTCCTTTATGAAAAATAAACAAAGCAAAATTAACATTTAATTTGAGTTCTGCGTGTCTAAATTCAAATGTTTTTTTGAATGGTAGTCATCCAAAAATTAAGATTCTGTTTATTATTATCAAAATGAAACTCTTGGAAATAACATTCTATATGAATGAATGCATGCATGCACTAATCCGAATCAATTGATTTGTACACGAAGAAGATGAAACTATATATTTATCTATTATTACTTTTGCATCAAATATAAACAAAAAAGAATACAAAATCTAAAACTAACTCCTATGCGAAAAATGTATTTAATTAAAAACTTATCACTAATTATAATGGACATTTACATGAATTAATTTAAGAGTATTTTTAGAATTATAACATTAAATATAAAGATATATATTCGCTAACATTTGCTTTTATTTAAGTCCAATATAGAGATGTGCATGCACTAATATGACATTTGCTTACGATCGGCTGGATGTCATGTTGAAACTGATGTGCATCTTTGTATACAATATCCTTCTAGTATTGATTGTTGGCGTGAAGAAAATTTGTGGCATGATGTTGAACGAACCAACGCTCAATACCATGGTATAGATTTGATAACATTTGAGTTGATGCATAAGTTGTGGTAAATGGTGTTAACTTGTCTAAATGTATAAGAATTTGGTGCCATCACATCTAAATGTAAAAGCATATTAAGTTGTGAACCAAATTTTGAGGTTAAGTTTATTAGGAGGCAAACCAATATGGTGACTCATTCCCTTACAAGAATAGTTATCTCTATGTCTAGTCTCCAATTCTTTGATATTGCTCCTTTTGTATTTCAAATATTATTGAAAGTAAAAATAAAATGAGTTATTTTCAATAAATAAAAAGTCCAATATATATTTCTTATAATTGAGTTTGGTTGTGTATGCAGTCTTTTCATGTTAAATGATTTTATTAAAATAATAATAAAATAATTGTTATAAAACTTATTATTGATTTAGAAATGATTGTATTTTTCTTTACTTTCTTTTCTTTACTTTCTTTTCACGGTTCATACTTTAATTTTCTTAGTATTTTTCATTGCTCCTGCTTTTATTGAGTCTTTTTTTTTAGTACTAAAGACGACCTAAAGGCTTAGAGAAAAAAGAACAAAAATAATTAACAAGCAACTTTAATAAGTTTAGGGAAGGAGACCTCATAATTATCATCAACGAACTAAGATTGAGAAAATATGATCATCCACGTGCTCTTGACAAAATATATCTATTAAAACTTTGGAGTCACTCTCGACCACTAGGTTTGTAATCTTCTTTTTCAAGCTAATTCCAATCCATGCAGCATTGCCCACATCTCAAAAGTGAGAGCATTACACATTCCAATTTTTCACACATATCCCCTAATCCAATTTCCAGAAGAATCTCAAAGAAGACATCCACATCCAGCAATGGATGTAGAATTTTTGTAAGTATCATCTCAATTGAGTTTGACCCAATTGTTATTTTATCGCCTCTAGTAGACATGCATGATCTCTGATCTCAATAGATGTACATTCTTCTTCACATGGTTTCCATTATCGATCTCTTTCACAAGATGCATGATTGTTTCAGTTGAGTTATTAAGACGTTGAAAGTCTTCTTCAAAAATGACTTTATTCCTCCATTTTTCATAGGTAACACGATATCATAAAGATGAACTGCCATTGAGCTCTCTAATACTCTGCATTATTCTCTGTCAGATTGTAAAATATTCAATCCCTATAAAAAAGAGAGTAAAGATTAGTAATTTTGTTAGTATGAACAAGTCTAATTCATACTTGTGTCGCATATGGGCAATCCCTCAACATATGAATCAAATGTTCTTTAGTGTTCGTACATTAGTTGTACTAAATAGAGATTGTTGGGTTTCATTTGTATCATGTATGATTTGTCAAAAGTCTCTAATGTGACATAAGTCAAATAAAAATTTGGTACTTTCAGATGATTTTTCAATTGATATCAATAGCAGTAACAGTTGGTATCTTCTAAATGAGTCTTTTATTTTCAACCAATGCAGCATTTAAAAGTTTACCATTTATATTTTACAAATGTAAATATACCCTTCACTGCAAAAGATTAAAAGTCACCAAGGTTTATACCTAAGGATGACTCTAAATTTCTTAAAAGAAATATATGAAGAGGACTTAATCGGTTATTTTTATTTATTTGAAAACAATAAACATAGTCAACTTAACGAAGTATGTAGAATGAAATGGAAGTATAAGTAACGTAGGATGGGAATAAAGTTTTTTTTTTTTTTTTTATCGGCATACGGCACAATGCACATGGGCGACAAAAAATAGCTAACAAAAAATGTATTCTACATAAATAAATAAAATAAACAAATAAAATAAGGGTGACACTAATATGTATTTGAAGGTACTTGTTAATTAATAAAAAGTAAAATAAAAATAAAGTTTTGTACGGAAAAATCACATTTTAAAATTTAAAGAGATGAATATATTATTTTTATGGTTATATATATACATTTAACTTTCTAACAAATGTCGCACGGAGAAACCATGGCCACATGCATATATAGGTTGATGGGGGCATCCATAAATTGAAAATTCAATTCAATCCAACTAAAACAAATTATTACATTTTGACTCACATGTTAAAATTTGAGAATGGCAATAAAATTGAATTTTTGTTGTTGGATCAAATCCATCGATTAATTAGAAGGAGATCTATGTATACTCTTCTTTTAAAATATAAATTTTTTGATTTTTTATAAAGTGTAAACCAAATCTTAAAAGTAATATCTAATGATATTTAATTGATATCATTTATGGTTGAGACTACAACGATATTTGATTGTTTTTAAATTTTTTAACTTTTATTTTTAATTAATAAAAACATTTTTGGCAAAAGAATATTACAATTGATGCTCTCTTATCTTCACATTTGTTGTTTATGTATCCAATTTTTTCTTTTTAATTTATTTTTATATTTTTTAAAGTCTTATTAATTAAGTAATTAGAGATTGTAAATAAATTTATTAATCCACCTCAGCACGATACTTGATATATGTTCAATCCATGTCAACTTATTAAAAGGTTAAATGCATCAAGGGATATAATTAAAGATTAAAATTTTACATGACATAATCAAAACTTTATAAGAATTAAAAAATTTCGCTCATTTTACAAGAATAAAGAACACAATAAATCCTATTAAATTTTTTAAATACAAAAAAATGTCAGATATGATTTGATGTTGGCACGATAACTAAAATATATGTTATATCATTTTTAAAATATAAGTAACAAATTTGATGTATATTATTTAAATTTTAAACTATATATATTCATTTTCTTTGACTGAATTTTGGGAGGTAGTATACTAATATTAATTACAATAGTTGATGCTTCATTGAAAGCTCCAACTTTCTCAACTGCCGACAAAAATAGAATCTGAGTCAATACTTTTTTTCTATTAAACATTACTACATTAAGCGTGTTTGGCTATGAAGTGATTAAATTGATGTTGTATAATTTATTTTAATTAAAAGTCATTTGAATATAAATTAATTTATGATTAGGTATATTTAAGTTTAGGTATATTTAAATAAAAGTGAATTCAACAATAATTTCAATGTAAAAATTACATTTAAACTTAAAAACTGCAAATCATAACTTTAATATAAAATCAATTCTAAAAAGAGAATCAGTTAAACTCGACAACATCCAAACATATCAAAATCAAATATAAAATTATAAAATTGATTTTAACTCCTTCAAAATTAAAATCAACATGCACTAAATTTTTCCAAAGTTAATTTGTCTTTGATTAACTATTCAGTGAAAACAATTAATTTTTGTAATGCTTAAATTTCTGGCACTTTTGTAACATAATTTTGGATTCTACACTATCCAAAGAAATTGTATCCTTTTGCTGCATTGAAAATTGGTGCAATGGGTTTTGTGAGGCAGTGGAGATAGAAACAAACGGTGAAGTGAAGATGAGAGAGGGAAATGTGAGAGATAGATAAATAAATTGTAATAGAGAGACACTATAACCGAAAATCAAGATAAAAATAGATTCTCAAACTTAATGTATTTAGGAAATAAATTAATAATTAAAATAAATAAATAAAAATTATTTAAATAAATAAAAATATTCATTAAAAGAAATATAAAAATAAAATTATTAAAAATAAAAAATCTAAAGATAAACAATCTTAACCCAAATAAAATTCGTTATCTGAATAGTCAAATAAATACTTGAGGGTTTACCAATATGATATTGTTTTGAGTTGATGATTAAATTGACTAATCTATTGAATTAAATATTTTCATAGCTATTTTTATTTTCAACACATTTAAAGATTTACTAATGTTGAGCTTCAAATCAAAGTCAAGCTGTGGTCAGCTTCATAGTTCTCACTACCGGCCAACATACAGACCTCTTCATGTTTAAAGATTATGCTTTTCTAATCATAAATAAAGCTATACTATCACATTTATATAAAAAAGAATTATATTTAAAAAATATCGCTTATAGTTTTTAATACAAATTAAATTGATATTTTAAAATAATACTATTTAATTAATATTATATATATATTCTTAATTTATTATTATTTTTTGTATAATTATTATTTTATATTTATAATAATTAAAATACATCAATAATTAATAAGAATAATTTATTAAAATTATAAATCTCTTGTGTTTATTAGTTTTTGGTAACATGAGTCAATTAGTCTAATGACATAGTTATTTTAAAACATACTTTCTCTTTTTTATACACCTTTATTTAATTTAAATCATTTAATGTTGATAGTTAAATATTTGATATTAGAAAGTGACAATTTAGTAAATTTATTGTGATAAAATTTTAAAAATTAATTATATTTAACTACGTTTTTAATACTCATAAAAATAATTTTTTTCTTATAATAATAACCAGAAGGAGTACTAGTAGTATTAATCTAATTTAATTATCATAGTAGTATTTTATTTCATTGAAAAGTCAAAATTCAATGAATAAAAAAAAGTCAAAATGCAGCGTTCCGACTATAGAACCACGACCACCGATCTTAACTTTTAGGGATATGTCTAAAAAAAAGTCAAAATACATTCATAAAATAAGTGGACTGTGAAATTGACACACACACAAAATAGAGAAAAAGGAAACAAAAAGAGTCAATACTCGTGATTAAAAAAGAATGTAGTTTTATGAAGGCATTTTCTGTACAAGTCATTGTTAGCTAGATGCCACAGAATAGAGCTCAAGATAAGATGGATTAGTGAAGACATGTATGTGGATGTTTCATTGATTTATTTTGAATGTATGGCTTTCTGTTAAATGGATTAAATATTATGTTACAATTTAATCTGCATATACATTTTTCATTGAAAATTTTACCGTGTATTCCCATTCCCCAAAATCTAAAGGAAAAAACCAAAATACTCTAATATATATATATATATATATATATAATCATTCAATTATTCATACAATTACACATATATATATATATATATATATATATATATATATATTACTTCTATGTTATTATTAATATATAAAAGTATTTGTATATATAACACAAAAATGTTAACAAAGATATATATTTCTAGCCCCTTATTCGAAAAATTTGTAGATCCATACCCTTCAGCTTGTGGGGGATGCTAGATAAATTTAGTTAGTTACTCTCTACCAATTAGCTGTGATAGTTTAGGTACACAACTTAATTAAAACATTCACTCTCACTTGATGTTATATTAACTTAAACATCTAAATATTTACAAGTATAACTCTACTGCAAAGAAGGAATGTTGTCTTCTATGTCACTATTTTGGTCATCTTTCTCCGGAACACTTTAAGATTGTTAATTAAATTGGCATTGAACACGTGAGTAAAATTTTGGTTGATTGAGTGCTCATAACACTATTGTCCGTACAATAAAGTCAAGTTTGTAATGATTGCCAAAGTGGCGCATTGATAAGAAAAAGACCAATGAAAATATAAACAATGCAATGCTTCTTTCTATCTCCGACCACAAAAATTCGAAACAAATTTCATGATACCAACGAAATTCAATGTGCCATTTATCGTGTGATTTATATTTGACACGAAACAAACGTGCTCCTCCTCCCATTAAATTTGCTTTTGCGTTAAAAGGATGTTCGGTTAACAAGTCCACCTACGGTATCTTTTTTAAAGACATAATTATTGTATTGAATAATGTAAAATTAGTTTCGTGAAATAGAACTTAAGATACCTCTCTTTAGAATTAATAAAAGGGACCGATAATATATACAAAAGTCTTATATTTAAAAATTGAGAGTAGTAGATTATAGAAAATTGAAATGTTACTATAAGGGAATTGCGATATCTTACCTCCAATATTGACCTTCAGGACGAGTTCATTTAAGCAATTTGTTTTATCTTCAGTGTTTTTAAAAATCACACGCGTGTTTGGATGTGTATTTTCGTTGGCCAAAAAATTGTTATTGTTTAGAAGTATATTTTTTAAAGAAAAAAACAATTCAAAATATACTTGTGAAATACATAAAGATGAAGAAAAAAAAACTCCCTTTAATGCACATAGAGTATAAAGCTCAGAAAAACTTTCCTTCACTTCAATGGTTATTTTTTTGGTCAACCGTTTAAGGGGACAGAGTGCATAACTACGAAATCCTTTCCAACAAGTACTAGTCCAAGTATCACAAGTTCTTAATGTACACACAACAATAGACTCTTGAATGGTGGATTGCGCTTGAAGAAAATTGCTCACATTTCTAGTCTATTTCACAATTTCTTTTACTATTAGAATAAATAAATCAACAAGTTGTTATCATACACTTGGTATTAGATCTGAATTTATAGGAACAGAATTGTCAATTGACAATATACTAATAATATGAAGAATGGAAAGATAAGATATTTCAACAAAGAATTTCATATTTCCTATATGTTTTTTATTTTCTATTAAGACTCTAATATTAGGAATGAGATAAAGCCTAACAATATGCTTATAAGTAGAGCAGTCCTCGCCCTACAAACCAGTTTACTTTTTGGAGTTGGTCCATGTTCGATAGGAGTAATCCATCAAATTTGAAACTCTGTTCCAGTGAGAAAATGTTTCATTCTTATATTCAATTTGCACTATTTCAATGAAAGGGACTATTAACCAATTTTAGTCCAAACCATTATTCCTATGTAATAGTAATCAAAGTGCAACCATTCATTATATTGATTAATATACCCAACGTTAATGAGCAATGGTATATGGGTGAGGGATTTGTCTGTTACATCATGCATTGAAGGGAGATTAGTGACATTTGCTATAATTCATTTCTATTCAACTACATCATAGTTCTATTCAACCAAAAAAGAAAGAAAAAAGATCACACACTTCTTTCGTTCCTTTTTCCAAATATATAAATTATCAACATTCTCTACTCTCAACTTTTTACTATCTATTTTCTATCCTCTCATTTTCCCTTTATCACGTCTTTCACAACTGGTTAAAATAACTTTTGAAAAGTGGTTACTTTTCCAATAATAATAATAATAGTAATAAAAGCAAGAACAAATATGCACAGTGCCACACCATGTTTCATAACATATGTTAGAAGATGCATTAAAATCCTTGTTTCAAAATTAAATCTACAAAAAGATGCACTTTATTGAATAAATAAAATTACATACAACAGTGGAGAAGAAAGATTATAAGATCGAAAAAAGAATAATAATAATAATAATAATATATACAAACACAAACATCCTTTACATGGAAGCTAAAAGGTCTCTCATCTCTGCAACAGATGGGATTGTCTCATTAGGGTAAATCTTAGCCACAAGCTGAGCAAAACTTTCGTACTTGTCAAGAAACTCCTTCTGCAAACAAAATTAAGAAACTTTCAGTTGAATGCATCTTCTATGTCTTTTTGAATTAGCTAATATTGAAAGTTAATTTGTTTCACTGTTTCCTAAGAGTATTTACATAAAGTAATCATTTTCCTATAATTAAGCGTTCCCCAACATGTTTTAATTTTATAATCTTTCTGATTATAAACCTGCACAGTATACATAGTGTGAATTTAAGTGCCCCACCTGAGCAGTTTGTAAATGAAATATTGTACAAGCATCACCATTTTTATGTTTATTTTTTTGGGGAAAAATAATTCCCTTTCACATCATCTCTTTCAATCTAAGACTACTCAGTATTGAAATTTATGTGGCCTCCTTTTCTTCCCCTACAACATATAGCATAGTAGAAATCCATTTTCACATTGAACAGGCTATCAGTGTTGAAGCCCCGCTTTTCAAATGGATTTATCTCAATTCAAAATTCAATGATTTTAGTTTGGAATATTGTAGTGTAAAACTTTTCTCCTCTATCATATATTGTGTTGCGATCTTACTGCAACAGTTTCACCCTAGGTAGTTAAATCTCAAATAGCGTCACGTCGCGGTCAACCTCGAAAAATGGGATAGCGAGTTGTGGGATACCGGGATGGCCACTATTTTTTTGGACAAATTACATAAATAATACTATATAAACATATATTTTTATGCAAAATTAAACAATGACTCAAACTCTGAAATATTCATAAATACCAATAAAAACCCAAAAGTCTCAATCAAAAGATACAATTAAATACTAACAAAAATTAAGGAAATAAAAATGAATATAAAAACAGACAAAAAACTTAGAAAAAAAAAAAACAGGAATAAGTAAGAAAAGAAAGAAAAAAAACATTGGAAGAAGTAAGAAAATAGAGGAAGAAAGAAGAAATTGGGTGATATACAACGATGGCTGGAAGGTGAGTGGCGCCGTTGAATCTTGAAGAAAAGGAGGGAGTGTTCGAAGGAGAGAGAAGAACAATGGAATTTAGGTTAAGAGCGAAAATCCTAAAATACCCCCATAAGTTTTTAAAATTTAAGGACAATCTAGGTTTTTCCTAAAAAAAACACATTCACGTTTTATGGCGCCATGAGAAACACGCGAACTGAGCGTGACCCGTGACCCGCGATCACGGCCAGGACGGCAGTTTTCGTGTTTCGTGCCGCACCGCACCATGCCGCCACGGCCATGCACTGCGCCACGCCGCACCGCTCCGGCGCAATTGACTACCTAGGTTTCACCACATTATTATGCAGTCAAACTATTCGTGTTATGACAATAACATGATTGCATGACAATGGAAATATATACTATTGCAAGACATTGAAATTGAATCCAGTTTAATTTCTTTTTAATGTATCTCATTGATTACAAAATTGGATATTCTCTTAGCGCATAGGTTCAACTCTTGGAAGACACTTCAGATTTGGCCTTGGGAATATTTACTACATAAGCTTTGGTCCTTATTAATTGAATTACTGTAAATATGAAGTATCTTTGTAGGCCAATAAGGATTGAGTATAGCTTACCTTGCATTTGTCCCACAAGGAAGGTAACAGTTCTTCTGAAGTCAAATTCTTCTGTAGTTTCTTATACATCGCAGCAATGGACTTGTCAACCTAAGCAGAAGAGGAAAGAAATAATTCACACGGTAAGCATACACCAATGAGAAGGCTCTTTAAACAAGACAAGAACCACTTTACCCCAGATAAGCTGGATTTTAACATTTTCCGGAGATCCATTTTTGACAGCCCAAGCTGGAAAGGTATCTGAAATCCATGTAAAAGATCTTAGATTTTCGCGAACATTGAAAGGCAAATGACCACACTTTCAATTTCAATATAGACATAATCAGTGCTGATGTTTCCTTGTTTTTCTGTTTCTTTTCATTCTCGATTTGTTTCAATGTATTTAATATTTATGATTGTAATTCTTGATTAGTGTATAAAGAAATATAAGCCTATAAGGAATTTTTTCTTTAAGCAATTCAAAAACACTTTCTCATCTATACTTAACTGTATCCAGTTTGTTCGACAAAATAATTCTAGATATGGTGAGATACTGTATAGCAGAAGGCTATGAAGGATTAACAGGACAGCATTATACAAACTAACCTCTTCAGGTGCAACAGTGAACATCAAGTCCTCAATTCTTCGAGCAAATTGGAAAAGACGTTCAAATTGCTTTCCAAGGCAAAAAAGTGATAATGAGTTGGGTCATAAAGGATATGGATTCCAGTGTGGTTGAGAAAAAATGAAAAATAGGGGGGGAAAAAAATACTCACAAAGTATATAATCATGCTAATATGGCGTGTGCGAGCTTGTTCATAGGCTTCACTGGCCTGATGATAAAACTTGGCCAAAGTGGGCACGATATTGGCGAGGTCATACAAACTAAGTATAGTAAACAAAATAAGTGAACTAAGTATAGTAAACAAAATAAGTGAAAAATGACAGTTGCATTATTTGCAAAATCAACTTAATAGACACGAACTGAAGCTGCCTCTTGGCAGAGGGGCGAGAGAAAATTTACCTATTCTGAAAGGCAGCATAGTTCTCGAAAAGAAAAATATCTGCATACTTCGGATCTGTTTGTGCAATTTTTTCCAAGGTTGCAAACATTACACTAACCTGTCGAGCAACATTCCCACCAGCAAACGTTATCCACTTTAGTTGAAGCAGTTGGTTAGTTAGAGAAATATTTGTATAAATAGGAGGATACAAGAATAGAGAGAATTGACTCAGTATTGTAAACATCTAGTCATAGAGTAGTGAGTCTGTTGTAGAAGGGGAAACCCTTGGAAGGGAGATCACTAACTTTTATCCTCTTCGTTTTGGGAGGCAAATGCTTGATTTCCCAGCAAAATATAAGACATCATAAAAACGGGACAGCTTTTAAAAGAAACACTCACAAATTTTGTATATGCTTGGTCAACCAAATCCCTAGACTGCCCCTGGATGTACTGCTCCATACGAGTTGCAAGGGTTGCAAATCTGGAAACATTAGAAATATAGCACATATTAATGCAAATAAGCTGGATTTATGCATTTCATGTGATTGCCATGGCTGCATATCTCCACACACATCAGCAATTATGTCAATGATTTCAACTAAAATTATACCAAATTACAAAAATAAACTCAACTTCTACCAAAAATAAATGAATAAATTCACTCAATAGGTAAATTGTCAGGAATGATTAAGAAAAATCATGTATATTTCAGGAACCTAAAGACGAACTAACCCAACACAGTGCAATTAGCAAAAATCTGAGTACCAGAGAGAAAATTTGTGTGCAATGATATCTTTAATGAATAAAAGATGTAGGGGCCTATCACTGCAATTATATGAGATATTTTTCTAGGTCTTCCCATGTTTCAAACTTTGAATAACAGGCTTAAAAGGTATCACACAACTGTTTCATCACACTCAGAAAGAACATCCTATTTCTTTGGAGTTTGGAGAAGGGGAAAAGTAAAAATAAGGATCCATTTTCACCTGGGAATGTAGGATAGAACACCCATTTGGCGAACATTGCGTTCATTTCTTTCAATTTGATGGCAAGCTTCATCAACAAACTGCCAAAAGATTTCCGATCAAACAAATTGGGTTAGTGTCTCAATCTTCCAAATGCATTTGGTAAAATAGTTTTCTTCAATATGCTAGGCACCTACCCGGCTGAACTGCATAGATATCCGAGACTCTAGGTCACCAAGCAAAAGACGTACAAATCCTGCTGCATCAGCTTTCTGACCAGAGAGATAGCGTTCTGTTATTCCATGCATTGATATGCAGCGTAAAGGATCAATCTTGTATGCCCAATCCACAACAGCATAAAAGTCTTCCTGAAATCATTTAAAGCACCTTCTAAAATATGGAATGATATATGGTTTTTTGAATATACTATATTACCTATAACTTATAAAAGAAATCATTTTATAATGAATGATATATTGTTCAGTTGGACCATAACATCATATTCACCATACAAAGATCCAATATTGACCTTTAAAAGGCCTAGGTTTCATTTTAAATGCTGCCTTGCATACCTAAATTAGTGCATTCTAGCACCAAGTTTCTGTTATGAATCTCAATTTTATATGTAATCTTGCTATCATTTGTCTATGTTTTTTATATAGGATAGATAAGTAAAGAACTTGCTAGTACAAAACTCTCCTTACGTTTTATAAAGCTGTGAGGTAACCAGAAGTGTGCAAATATATGAAATTCACACTATCACTAGGGAGAGGGATAGAGAATTAAGCCATCTAGGGTTTACCATTTTATCTTGGAATTGGGTCCACTTTGGTAACACTAAGACTTTGTTAGAGAAATGAAAACACAAAACAATAAACTTGGATCCTCTTTACCAATATCATTGTAATTTATGTTCTTATGCTCTTAGTTGCCTGGTGTCTGTACTCTGTAGCTGCTCATAATGGAATGGTTGAGGGGGTTGAAGGCCGATTTGGAGGGGTTAATGGTTATTGGAACGGAAGGTTGATTATCTGTTCATATTTTGTCTATCCTGAGATTGTTTGAGGTCATTTTTGGGATTAAGATTGACTATACTAAAAGTGGTAGAGCAGGGGTAAATATTAGCGGTAAGAGTTACACTGCTTTCACTACTTTGGCTGGATATCAACCCCTTTGATGGCCTCCCATTTAGTTTCTAAATATTTCCTTTAGAAATTTTCTTGCATGTGATCTTTTTTCTTCTACCTCCATTGTCTTTTCTTCCTTAATGAAATAATAACTTTTTCCAAACCCGTCACACAACAAACAGATAAACAAATCTTACACAAGAAAAAACTATGTACTCTTGCTAACATGCTTATCACGTAACATTGAGAAGATCTAAATCCTTTCATCTTTTACTAATATCAGAAGAACATAGAGTAGATTCAAAAGTAGAACACGTTCTAAGCATACTTGAATTCCATCCAGTAAATCCTGAAGTGATTCATTTAAAGCTGCAAGCTCTGCAGAACTTTTTCCTACAAAATGGAAGAAATGGTCAAACTACCAAAAAAAAACATGAACAGAGAAAAACTACATTATGCAACAATAACTAAAACCTTTTTAGGAGGAGTTAGCTGTATCATAATGTCTTATAATAAACCACATCCGTCATTACTAAAGAGTAAAGACAGACCATTTAATCCAAATCACATTTAATGGTTTAGGTATAGTTGTCTGTCTGCCTCTACTTTTAAAACTATTGGACTATCCTTTTTTGGAATACCCTCCTTATCAATGCTTCTACAAGTGTTCTACACACATGTCCAAACCACCTAAAGAATGCCTACGTGCATTACATAGCAGTGATAGGAGGGATTGTGTTACGCAGCTGCAACCAACTATTATGGCATGGATCATCAAATGAAAATCTAAACTACAATACATTAGATACAACTTCAAAAGCACAAAAGTGCTATTTGCAGAAAGTCAACATATGTACCAGATTTACTGTCATTGTCATCAATATCCATAATTCCCAAATCATCATCATCATCATAACAAGCTTTATTGCCGTTAACAATGCCTCCTGGGGGAACAAGTGTAGGAACTTCAAAGCACATGAAGTGTGCAAAAAACGAACTCTGCAATGTATACCATGAAGAGTTAAACATTTGGAAATATCAGACAAATTTGTGTTGAAAATAAATGAATATTAAACTTTCACCTCATCCACCAGAAGTGGGATAAAAATTGTGAGCATCTTTGCATACGCATCAGAGACTGTAGAAGTATCAGTAGCATTTACGTTCTGACCAGAACCAGTCGAACCTTCAAGCCAAACAGTAGGATTTCTAGATGCTTTTGTACTAGCACGGAGTTCATTTGCAAACTCGCGGGCCTGTAAATGAATGTGTGAAGCTTTCAACTCCATTAATATGCATACCAATACATAAAAAGTACTTATGTCCCAGAACTCGCATGCAATGTGGTTACTTCTCAGTTCGTAAAAGATAAAAAGCAAGTTGTGGAACAAACTTTGACATCTTATGATTAAGAAACAAATAAAAGCAATGTGATGTAACGGACCTCCCGGCGAAGAAGCAAGTTTAGCGAACTGCAATAAGCTTTTCTCAATGGACCCAAGCAATTCTTATCAAGACTCTGCAAGTGCATAGGAAGATAATTTAGGTAGGAGACATTGAACATCACTCCAAAAAATATAAACATGCAAAAGGAATAGTAGGTCCTCCATATTTAAACCTTCAAATGTTGAAGAAGACGTGCATATGTCCTGCACTTGTACCGCAGGTCAGCATGATCAGGCCTCTTCAACTGTCCCCGCTGTTTAGAGTAAGCAGACAAAGTGAAACCAACAAACTCAATCCAAGGCTTAAAAAGTACCAATTCTGTAACAAATTTACAGAAAATACCTGAGAAAAGTAACTTTTATCACTTATCATGAAGTCCACCAAACTAGCAAAGTAATTTCTCAAGAATTCAGAAGCTCTCCTAACAAAAGTAGATTTTAATTTTTCAAGTTCTGCACGCTTCTCTTTAACCTGTAGAGCAGGAAGACCGATCAAAACAGATGACTATTAGGTCCTATATGTATTTTCTAGAGTACTCGCTCTTTGCTTTGTGATCTCAAATTCACAATACTCTCATTCTTCCCAACCAATTAAAATGGGAGAAATTAATGATTGAAAACCATATCATACTTCTCCAACAAGTACAACATGCTCTCAGGTGATTTAACAAGAGAAAAGTAAATCCGAGAACATACAGCTCTCATGCTTGCATAAGTAGGATCAATATTAGGCACTTCAAGACCACGCAAGGCACTGGTCAACCATTCACATGCTTCTACATTTTGAAGCATCCGAGCTTCGTCAAACGAACCTCCTGTCAAACATGCTGCATACTAAACACAAAAGGTATCATTAAAATAAATAAGCTAGGTAAGTTCATCCAGCTTAAATTGGATACAATTTACCAATCGAAGGCATACCTCAGAAGGGACACGCAACCGCTCAAGAAGCTTATCAAGCTCCTCAATGAGAGATTTGTTATTTACCGACTGCATTTCCAAGTTGTTATTACGGGTTTCTATCTGGACACAGAAACATCATTAAAACAAACAAAAGTAAGAGATCCCCAATTTCTAAAACTTGTAATCTGAAATCATATACACAGCCTAGAGAAGCAAACAAAACTGGATAAAAAACCTCAAAGCAGAAAACAACTTTCCCAGCACAAAATCTGCTGCCTCTAAACCATACAAAATTGTCTAAGATAGCATCCGAATCTAAATAATATCAACTCAAAAGGAAGATATTAAAAAGGGAACAAGAAACCTTTTTTATTTGTTTATTATAGGGAGAAGAAGAGAAAACGGTATAATGGAAGGTTGATAAAAATTAAAATATCCTCATGACTGATTCATACACCAGAGAAAGAGGTGGTGGTGGATAAGAGAGAGAGTGAGAGAGAACCCTCAATCCATCTCTATACCAAAATGCCGTGATATAAGAAAAACTCCAAAGAGCATAAGGGATGATGTATGTACACTTCTACCTTCAAATCAAGAGGCAGCAGAATGTCCTTTAACGCGAGAATTATACTCCTAATAAAGACAAATATGAAAAAACAACATAATGCATGTAGAATGAAGTTTTTCCTTCTTCTAATTACTTTGCATCTAACCCCTCAAACAAATAAAAACTGCTCCAAGTTAAGCATGCAAACCCAAGATCCACCTGAGACTCGTTGTATCTTCTTGATTAAACTGGAAGTGGACAGTGTAAAAATGACTAAGCTGCTGTTTCTAAGCAAACATAAATATCAGGAGAGATGGATGTTTTATTTTCATTTCTCTTCTTAAGGACTATGGTAAGTAAATTTTAAGATACAAATAAATGAGTTGATGGTATAATGAAGAAAACAAAAGGGTAACATCAACAGAAATAAGGTTGCACCATAAAAATTGAGCACAGCATACTGGACTAATGCATAAATTTCCTTTCCCTTTCCTTAACAAAAAAAACTAAACAAGTGCAGCGCAATTCCAGCAAACACTACCATTACAACCACAAAGTAAGTTGTATCAAGGAAAACTATATCCCCGATTTGACGGGTACAAGCCCTTACTGATGCAATATCTTCTCTCATGTGCCGGAGTTTTACATTGAATGTGCCTAACCATTCATCCATATCTTCCACACAATTTGTTGCTGCTTCGAGCCCGTACAACACCTGCAAGGCACAATTTGCATGAATCTTTAAGTTATAGTATTTTCCTTTTAAGTATAAATTTCTCAAAATATTGCAATAATATTAATATTGATGAGAATGGTATGCCGGATGTTATTACATTAGACAAACAAATAATCCTTATTAAAAATCAATATAGATATTATAATATATATTTTCATATATTCTAACCCTTCCCCTCAAGGCAAAGCATATTAAGCTTGTTACAAATGTATACTTAAAAAACTAATCATATATATTACAGGGTTAAATAAATTTTAGTCCCTATAAAATTTCAATGTTTTGCTTAGTCCCTATAAACTTTTTTTTCATCTTTAGTCCCCCAAAAATTGCCTAGTTTTGTTTTTGGTCCCTATTTTCAGTCAACTCATGTTTATCATTCAAACTTTTTAATGATTTTTTCTTGCATGTTTAGAATATTATAAAAATATCTCATTCAAAAATTTAGAATTTTTTAACAAATTATCAATTAAACATGAACTTTCAAACCTTTGACACTTAAGTCATCTCTTTTTTAAAAATTCTAAACTTTTGTGAGGGAAATCTTAAAATGTTCTAAACATGCATAAAAAAACCATTCAAAAATTTGAATAATAAACAAATTGAATTGAACACAAGGACCAAAAACAAAACTGGGAATATTTTTGGGGGATAAAGATGAATAATTTTTTTATAGGAACTAAAAACAAAACATTGAAATTTATAGAGACTAATATTTAATTAACCGTATATTATATATTTAAGATTTAAGATATTACAAGAGAAGTATCTTTAAACAGACAAGCCAGGTGACTAGGGGGATGATATGATAACATGTTGAACTTATAAGGCTGTTGGGTATAGAAGGAGGATAAGAAATACTCGACAACAAAAATATATTGATATTAATGTGAATATGTTGGATGTTATTAGACAAGCCAAAACAACATTCATATTGAAACTAATAGTAGACCTCAAACCCTAATTAAATAAGAAAACAAATATTTATACTGAAGTTATGGATTTTAGAGAAAAGAAGGTGAATAGAAATAATAAATGCTTTGAATATGTTAATGATGTAATATTATTGATACTAACTTGATACAAAAAACTAACACTAACTATTTATAGAAAATTAGAGATACAAGACTGTGACTTCTAACTAAATAAGAAAACAGGGAAATAAATCATAATAATAAGTAATATAGAAAATAATCCTGCGAGATAAAAATGCTCTAGCATAATATCAAAGATATCATAAATACTTATATTCTGTTTGAATTTTAGAAAATATTTTTAATACATTTATATTATGTTATTACAGTACCTGCTAGAATCTAATATACCAACATATTCTAACAAAACAATCCTAATATATAAGGAAAAATGAAACTAGGCTTAAGGGAATCTAACAACAACAATAGTCAAGCCAAGCTTTATCCCATTAGATGGGTCAACTACAAAGATTCTAATCATATATTAAGTTCACCAATCACCACTCACCTATAAATCTCGCTTAATGGCATACCCAATAGTTTTTCTTGGTTTCCATCCATCTCTAACTATTAGACTATCGTCCCTCTAGTCAACCCTACTTACCCGTGCTTCAGATCTTTTCCACACACATCTAACCACCTAAAATGAGATTTTACCATTATCATCTTTTGTACAACATATTAAACTGTGACACGCGTAGTATTATATGTTCACCATTTTATGACAACATATTTGGTGTCAAAATAAACTTTTGACACCAACCAATATGCAATGTTGCAAAAGGTATTCGGGTAAATGTCATTACTTTTCTTGAGATGCCCATTGCCCACCAAACCATACACAAAACAGTTGTGATGTGACTCAAATGTTTGTCTGATCTCCCTGTCCTATACCACAGTGTATATCAATCGCACTCTCCATCTATTATTCTTCCTAGTTTCATTTTAATTCATCTAGCTTCACTTCAACTAAAGGATTCTCTCCATCTCGAACAATCACATTTTGGTTGCATAAAGAGTGTTCATGGTTTTGTACTTCTTTTCTTCTTTATTTTAAGTCTTGTAGGTTGTTGCAAATTTGGGTACAAGCTTTATGGATAGATCCTCATTGTTAATGATCTCCGTGTTGGACCATCTATCAAGTTAGTAGGTAATAACAGCAAAAGAAAAGTAGTCAACTCTGAGAACAGTATTACCTCATTTATCAAAGGTTCACTTTCTAAAATGGCGTGCACATTTGCTGCTTCAAGAGCCTGGAGCTCTCTCTTCAATCTTTCAGAAAATTCTTCTGCTTCACCAACACCCATGACGTAACTGCACATTGGAAAATTTCAACCATTTGACATTGGCATAGCGAAAGATGTGATTTGGGACAAGAATTATGCATGTCCAACTGACATAATTTTTTTATTCGAACTTTGACAAATCTGTTACAACTTATAACCATTATATTCTCGGCATTTTCTGTTAATTTATGAATTTCTATACTACGAACAAAGTAAGGATACAATACAAAGCACAGATACTACACATCACAGAGGGATACATTAATTTTTTAAAACTACACAACATAGCATGACTATATTTTGGTGTAAAACCGAGTATCCTCCGCCACTAATTGCATAGGCTAATCTCTCGAGTCAAGTAGGACCATAATGGGCGGCAAAGCTCTCCCTCACAAGTTTTAATGTTGTGGCATTCCCAGGGCTGGTTAAGCTGGAAGATACCCAAACCATCTCATCAAGTGTTCTTGGGTATAACACAGCTATAATACAACACATAAATCGTAAAATCCAATTCAAATTTAAAATTTACATGAAAAAGCAAATTTTAAATCAAAAGGGAAAAAATCATTGTTTTAAAGGATAGAATGAGTGATGTAGACTCAATAAAACATTTATCTAATGGTTGTGGCATTTCTATTTGTCTTGTTAAAAAAGTAACAAACTGTAAAATACATCTCAGAGATGTTTTAAAAGTTAGCATGAGTAATTGTAGACAATAAAACATCTATTTAATGGTTGTGGTCTTTCCATTTGTCTTGCTGTAAAAAGAAAAAATTTAGAAAGAAAAAATCTGTAAAATACATCTCAGAGCATCCAATGTGTTGATTGAGTGTTCAACATTATTACTTGCCCAATAAGGGTACAACTACTATTTTGAAGTGTTTGTTCTACCTTGTTCCTGTACAACACAGGGACAACCACGGACGGATCCATGAATTTTGATTAGCGAGGACATGCTTGCACATGTAATAATATGATTAATGGTGCATGTAGTAGAATTAAATATTAATAAATACAGTAGATTTGTGCATGTAAAATAATATTTTTTTTATCATTATATATTATTATATACAGTAACATCATGGAGCTATATGTATAGAGATTAAATACTAATCACCATAGTATAAAATTCTAGACTCTTTGAATTCCTCAATTCATATTCCCATATAGTACTCCTGGAATCATCATCAACACTAGGTTCATCTTTAGAGCGAACTATCAAAGTTCAAAGAAATATTACAGCAAAACAATTTCCAAAATCATATACCATATGTGTGTGTAATACATCAATGCACAAGGGATGAAGCAATGACATCATTATAGATTATTATATAATTAAGCAAAAAAATTTGGAGATTAAAATATTATACCGATATATATCCAAGAAAGTTGAACATATCTCAACATCTAAAAACTATAATTAATCGGTGTGTTTTCGAAATTTAAAATTGTTTTATATTTCTTCATTTTCAATACTATCAAAAATATATTTCTCTATGTATGTGACCAAACAAGCATTCAATAATTTATCTCTTACATTTTTGTGCATTTAATTCTTCACAAACAAACTTATTTAATGGAGGCAATATTTAATTTTTAGTGAAAAAATAAAATTCTTTGATGACTAATAATAAACTACAGAATTTTGTGGGGGAAGTTGCCTCCAATTTCCAAGTGACCCTAAATTTTTAAGGACTTAACCGAGCAATTTACTTAATAGACATTACTTCAAGCATATTCTTACTCATCATAAATATTTAACCTCAATAACATTGAAGAAAAAGAAGAATATCACCTACGTTCCTAAAAGAGCCTCCATGTCCTCTTCCTCTGCCTGGGAGACAAGATCTTTTTCGACATTGACTTTCAACTCTCTCTCAGTCATATCAGAAGCAACAGGACCACCATTGTGCACATTCCTTTGAGTAGAAACTGGGGCTGTATTTTCCTATTTCACATTTTGTAAAAACAATTATTTAGTGGCAATTAACCAGTGATGTGAAATTCAAAATGAGATAGACAATTCAAATTAAGAAGTATGTTTGAATGGGAGATAAGTAGGGAGGAAAGTAAGAAAAAAATCGACCTTAATCCTTGTTTGGGATATCTATAAGAATAAGAAGGAGCGAGAGGGATAAATTCCACTTTGATGGGCCCCATCCCCCTCAAATTGGCAGGCAAGCAGGGGAAACGATTTATTAAAATTAAATGAGGGATCTAACTCCCAAACACAGGAAAGAGAATTATCCTTCTTTCCTCAATTTAAAACATTAAAATAGGGGGCTTAAACTCCCCTCTCCATCCTGTCCTTCCTTTCTCTTCCCTTCCCTCTACTCGAAACTTCTAAACATAGTTAGAGTTTAACATCCTCAGCCTGAAGCCATGGACTTGATAATAAGTCACACGGTCACACTCCAATGACTCCATACATAGTAACAAATACCAAGTAACTGTTATTGCGCAATGAGGCAAAAAAGTATTCGTTAAAACAGAATCATGGCTATTTGATTGTAAAAAAGCACTGATTTTAAGAGACTGGATTATAGAAGACCATCATATTCACCTTAGCCCAGAGAGCCATCTCCACAACATCTATACCAACAACCTTAGGAAGGCGACCCAAAACATCTTTGCAGATAGTCAAGATGCAAAGAAGAAGACGATTTCTACGATAAAAGAGAAAGACACCATTAGCAAACTTCCATCACCTCACATAGAACTCAACCACTAATTTATCCATTCTCAGATTAACACGTCTCTCACCTGTCATCAATATTGCGCATTGTCCATTGAGGAGGAGCCACACTCTGGCTTCTAAGGTTATCAAATCCCTACAAGATACATACATTCATCAGTTCAAGAAGCAAATGACTAGGAAGGCATTAAGAAACAACCTTCAAGACAAGGAGTCGTTTCTTCTCATACTGTTTCTGTGCCAGAAACTGAGAACAATGTGTAGAATCAGAGCATAAGATTTTTCTATTATGGAAAATTACCAGTGTAAATGTACATCCACTGGGATCATTCGCTAAAACTTCTACTTTTGAGAGATGCTTTAGCTTGTATAGTTTCGCAGGCTGCAAGTACAAGAAAATAGTTTATAATGGATGCAATACAATACAAGAGGGTCACGAATACTCCATAATCCAATAAAGTCAATCAAAGAAAAATAAACATAGTGCAAGAAACAACAGCTAAAGAGGGATCTCTAGCTACTCATTGCATTGAGGGTACAAAAGCAAGCAAATCCAAAATAAATAGAAGACAGGGAAAAAAAATTACTTCAAGAACTCCTCCCGTAGAATACTTCAAAACTCGAAGAAAAGCCGTTGTCGTCTGTCCCTTTGATAATGCTGCAGGAAATAGCAAGATGTCACCAACAACAATACAAATACGGAATTCAACAAATGATTAAAGGAGTAACACCCAATGTAATAACTACTCCCAATCACTTAACCATCCCTCAAACAACATTAAACTATTCAACCAATCAGTTCAAGAATCAACTTGCTATCTCACAAAAATCATACGAGTGCAATAAGAACAATAAAAATAATGAAAGCAATCAGAATTACTGTATAAACAATAGCTTTTGCATATCATAAAACTTAATCAATTCCTACATCTATCCTTAAATATAGGACCCTCTTGAGAAATTTTCTTGTCTCTTTGAATTTTCAACTGCATTAATTATTTATTTTTCAGTATACCCCGAATTATTTTACATCTTTTTCTACAACCAACACTAAATACTTTGATGGAAACATAAACTGACTCTCACTTGAAGTATAAAATTGTAAAAACAGTATAAATTATTACTCCAATTTTTATTTTATTTTTATAGGAAAATGTCAGTAGTTAGTTAAGTTAGCATTTTTTACACCTTACCTAGAATTTGATCCCTCTGCTTCACTCCTTCAACCCTTACCTCAAACCAACTCAGCCACTCCAATCTAATATTACTATCAACTTTCTTCTAACAAATTTAATATTACTCAATTTTCTTAATGCATGTTGTTTAGTCAACAGAATCCTATGTTTAGGGATGGAGTAGTACATTTCTTAGGTGAATCAGCATATGAAATCGAAGTTTGCTTCTAAATGTAGATATTATCATAAAATCCAAATGTTCACATCAGAGTAGTAGCAGCAAATATGTTCAAAGCTAAAACACTAAATAAATCTCGCACAAGCAAAATCACAACAACAGCAACAAGCAAAAGCAGAAGTCAAATTACAAGCATGAAAGAAAAAAGAAGAAATAGTTAAAGTGAGGATTAGGTAACTAACTTGAGAGAGCGAGAACCCTAGGTTTGGCCATTTGACGACCAAGCTTGGAAGATTTTCCTAAGATCCCATGACTCTTGGCAACACGAAGTGATAAGATGATCTTCTGCTTTGGGTCTTCGATTGCAGACTCACAAGCTCGCCGGAGTTCAACATCGTCGGCGGTGGATTTCGCCATTTTTTGTGATCTGAAAGCAACTTTGGGAACACAGAAAATAAAAAGAAAAAGTGAGACGCAGTAAAATTTGGGAAATAACAACGGTTTTCTCGGTTGGTGTTAGATTTTTTTAATATAAAAATATTCGCCTTATAGTGCGCGTTGTGTTATGCTTTTGCGTTTCACTTTCTTTTTTTTTACTGTGCGATTTCGGTTTACATTTTACTGCTTTTTACCAAGAGTGACCACGGTTCAACCTCATGTAGGATCTATTTCTTAGATATTGGGGCAAATGTGGAGTTTACATATCAGTTACTACTTACCGTAAGATACTCCGAGAAATTTGAAAGAAAAAATATATATTTAATTTAAATTTAGGAAATTAACATATATAAAAATATTATATTTAGGAAATTGTGTTTACTAACTTATCCCTTTATTGTTTACATTGTGTTTAATGGGATATATTTTTGATGGTTAGTAAACACAATGGAATCATCTTAAAGGGATCTTCTGCTTTGGAGATTGTACCGTGGTTAAATTTGACAATTATAAAAATATTTTAGTATATGAATTTATTTTCTCTCTTGGTACTTACCACCATGAAAAAGTTATAGATTATTTTAAAAATGTATAGAATTGACTTTTAATAAATGTATATTATATCAACGTTGAATTTGATTCAAAATATCACTATGAGATTACTTCAAGATAAACTAATTATGTATATCTAAAAAATAAAATTTACTCTAAATTAAACGTACAAATTTAAGATACATTGGAGATTCTCCGTATCTCGTGATTAAAGTGAAAGTTAAAAGTGTAAAAAGTAACTAAATATCTATTTCCAAACAAATATAAATATTAGACTAAGAGAGATGAATGTTCTAAGGATTATAAAAGTAGATTATAAGATTCAAATATACGAAGTGATAGTAGTATAATGGAGAAAACAAGACTAACAACAATAGAAATCAGGTTGACCATAAAATTGAGCACAACATACTAGACTAATGCATAAATTTCCTTTTCCTTAAAAAATAACCTAACATTACAGCCACAAAGTAAGTTGCATAACCCCAATTTTACAGGTACAAGCCTTTATTGATGCAACATCCTCTCTCATTTGCCGGAGTTATACATTGAATGTAATCCAACACAATTTGTTGCTGCTTGAAGCCCGTACAACACCCGCAAGGCACAATTTGTATGAATCATTCGAAGTTATAGTATTTTTCGAAGTTATAGTATTTTCCTATTAAGTATATATAAATTACAAGAGACAAGCCAGATCACCACGTTGAACTGTTGTTGGCTGTTCTTAGACAAGCTAAAGCAATTATTCCATTTGAAATTAATTGTAGACTCCAAAGTTCAACCCTATTATAAACATCATTTAGAAGAAAAAAATTATCTTTAAATAGAAAGATTCTTTCAATTTACTTAATTACCATTTTTTCATATCCCTTTATTTATCTTAAAATATAAAAAATCATATTTAATTAAAAAAATTAATACATAAAATAAACAAATTAACTATAATGTAAACCTGAGTAACAAAAAACAAACAACCTACCAATTTCTTTAATACAGAAAATAATAATAAGTACTTGTAATAATAAGTGGTATTTTTATTGAAGTTATGGGTTTTAATAAGGAGAAGAGATATAATAATATGTTTATGGTGTGATATAATTGTTACTAACTTTATAGAAACCAATAAGCACCAACTTAGAGAAAATTAGAGATATAAGATTCTAAATCCTAAATAAATAAGGAAATAGAAGAAACTAATCATAATAATGACTAATACATAGATACGAATACCGCGAGATAATATCAAAAATATCATAGTATCCTATTATTTACTTAACAAGAAAAATATGAAAGACACCCATTTCCATTTTGTCTTCACAAGAAAACTGCTTATGCATTTTTTTTAAGAATACTCACAAATCTCAAACATCATATAGCGCACCAATCCTTATCTAGAACACAACTCAACGGTGCCTTTGCAAACAAAAATGAATTAGGTCCTGAGACCACTTTCGTGACAAATAAAGTTTTTATTTAATCAAAAGACCTAACAAAAATTTACTAAATCAAATTTTAGTATTTTTAAAATTAAAACATAGATCTTTTTAAATTTAATATTATTTTAATAGTATTAAATCATTTGAAAAAAGAAATTACATAACATCAATTAGATTAGATTAATTTAGTAATATCATGTTAAAAATTTAGAAAATTCATTTTAAATTTCATATTAAAATTTGTTTGGCCCCAATGGGTGGTGGTGGTAAGAAACAACTCAATTTGAAATCGAAAAGTAAAATCAACAGCCAATAAAGTGTGGAATCTAGGTAGTTAATCCCAAATAGCGGCGCGTGCGGCCAACTCTGGAAACCGGGATAGTGGGTTGCGGGATACCGGGATGACCTCTACATGAATAATACAATATAAACATGCATAATTAAAACAATGTCTCAAATTCATAATCTTAATCAAAACATACTTTAGATACCAAATAGTCTTAATCAAAATATAGATTTAAATATCAAATGTCATCATCTTTTTCAACATAGTCGAGTAATAAAATAACAAAATATTAAAACTAAAATGCATGTTACAGGAATCAAATATCATCATCATCTTCAACATAGTCTTCTTCTTCTTCTTCCTCCTCCTCTTCCCCATCAACTTCAATATATTCTTTATTCTCCTCATCCTCATCATCTTCAACATAAACAGGTTCAACTTCTTCTACTATCACTTCTTTTGATATTGCTTCTTGTGCAATTGCCCTAGATGCACTTGCAGCTGCCTTTTCTTTTGCTGCTCCCTAGTGTAGACCACTGGCTTATTAGCCCCACTTGCATTGGCAACATCAGTCCAAGTTAGATTACCACTGGCATAAACTAATTCTTCAACAGGTTCACCATCTTCCCCCAAGTCTCCCACTTCAAATTAATTGATATAGTCATCATCATCATCCAAGACGATTGGATTAATCACATCACGACAATCATAACACTCTTTCAAAGCCTAGTTATACTTAACGAAAACCAAGTCTTCCAACCTCTTATGCTCAAGTCTACTTCTCTTCTTGGAATGAATCTATGTATCATAATTTAAAATGTTAGTTTACTAAATTAATATGAACCTACATAGTAGAATACTCTATAACTTAATAACAAGTATTAGCTTACATGCTCAAAAGTACTCCAATTACGCTCACATCCTGAAGAACTGCATGTCAAACTTAACACTTTAATGGCCAATAATTGCAACAGTGGAGTTTGTGCTCCATAAGTCTTCCACCACTCAAATGTAAAATACATGTTTTTGATGAAGACAAAGACCAAGGAATATGTTCAAAGCTACAAAGATAAAAAAGAAGTCAAATAATCAAAGTCAACCATGTTCACACAAATTAGAAGATATATAATGTAAAGATGCACGATAATGTAAAGATATATTTGAAATACACATGAGAACCTTTCAATTTAGCATATGCATCAAAAGGATTTTTTAAAGAGTCAAAATATATAAATAATATTTTTGGCAAAATACAAAGCTGTATTCGAATATAACATGTTGTAGCTGAATACATATAAGTCAGTAGCTAAAATTGAACATTTGTCTTCGACTACGAGATGGTGTAATCGAATACGAGTGCTAAGTCAGTAGCTAAAACTGAACATCTGTATTCAAATACGAGACAATGTATTCGAATACGAGTGCTAAGTCAGTAGCTAAAACTGAACATCTGTATTCAAATACGAGACAATGTATTCGAATACGAGTGCTAAGTCAGTAGCTAAAACTGCACATTTGTATTCGACAACAACTTGGTGTAACCGAATACAAAACCAAGTCAGTGACCAAATTCAAATATCTGTATTTGAATACAAGAATGTGTATTAGAATACAAGCTTCAAAATTCAAATAAACTGAACGTTAAAAGGATGTGTATTCGACTACACACAAGTTGTAGTCGAATACAACTGGAAACAATGCAATTTTTCAATTCTGAAATGGTTCTGGATCTTTGCATTTCTTCATCAAACCTCTAGGAATGATGGCCAGTGATCTGAAGTGATGTCCATGGAGTATAAATACCCGATAACATCAGTTTAATCGAAATCAAACCTACTACCAAACCTTGAACAACTTTGAACAATTTTATGAAATATTCTCAAAGTTATTTTTTATATTTCAAGTACTTGCATTACATTTTCACATCATTGAGGAAGGTTCTCTAGTATACTTGAAATATTATTGAATTGATATCATTGTACAACTTTTATACTCAGTTTCTTAGTCAAGAACATTTGTTAAAAAGATCATTGAAATTATTGAAAGTAGTATACTTTCTTTAAGTATTGTAATCTAAGATAGTGGTGTGTTATCTTAAGAAGTGTGTTAGAAATTTGTAGCAGAGATCCTAGGGTGGGACTTGTACATATTCTAACATTAGTGAAAAAATCTCTTGTGGTATGCAAGAGGACTGGATGTACCCTTGGTCATAAGGGGAACCAAGATAATATCTTTGTGTTTATTATTTTTCTGCCATATATCATGTTCATACATTATCTTAAATTAGAAAAATTGATCACCAAATCTCTAAAAACAAGAAAATTTCTAAACACCTAATTCACCCCCTATTAGGTGCACCTCTGTTCTTACAATTGGCATCAGAGCAGGTTCCAGTAATTTGCTCATTGATCCTTATTAATGGCTTCCGCACAACCAGTTTTTAGAGGTGGTGGTAGTAGCAATAAACCACCATGCTTCATTGGGGAACACTATGACTTTTGGAAGATACGCATGCAAGCATATCTAGAGGCACAAGGAGATGATATTTGGGATGCAGTAGAAAATGGTCAATTTGTTCCAAAAACAGTCATCGATAATAAGAATAAAAAAGTAAAGCTTCATGGACAAATGATGACAAGAGGAAAGTGCTATTTGATAAGAAGGCCAAAAATATGCTACAATCAGCACTTGGAATGGAGGAATTCTTTCGTGTGTCACATTGCAAAATGGCTAAAGAATATATGGGATACACTTGAAGTAACACATGAAGGAACCATTGAGGTAAAACGTTCCAAACTCAACACATTATCTAAAAAATATGAATTATTTTGAATGCAGCCCAGAAAATCCATTTTGGACTTATAGAAAAGATATTCTCACCTGACCAACCATTTGTCGGCACTTGGAAAAATCTTCACTAATGATGATTTAAACCTCAAAGTGTTAAGATCATTAACAAGGGTTGGCAACCGAAAGTAACAACAATTTCTGAAAAGAAAAGTCTATCAAAGATGTCTTTTTCTGCACATTTCAGAAAACTTCAAGAACATGAAATCAAACTTGGAAGGTTAGAAAAGAATGAAAGTTAAGAAAAGAAGACCAATAATATTTCCTTGAAAGCAGAATCAAAAGAACAAATCAATTATGAGAATTCAGATGAAAATGAAAACATCACCTTCCTCATAAAGAAATTTGGTAAGTTTCTTAAAAACGATAAAACCTTTAAAAGGAAAAGTTTCAGAAAGAAGGATGGTTCCACTTCAAGCCAAAACTTCACTTGCTTTGAGTGTGAAAAGTAAGGACACATAAAGGCAGAACGTCCAAACACTATCAAGAAAAATACTCTCAAAAAGAAAGAATTCAAAAAGGCATATATAGCATGAGAGGACAACGAAGTCAGTTCGTCTTCGGATTCAGAAAGTGACGAATGCGCAAATGTCACCTTGATGGCATCACATCAATCCGACGAAGAAGAAGAGATCAGTAACAAAGACTCTCCTCAGCATAATGAGACTAATAGTGAATTAATTATTGAATATAATGATGCTCAAAATGCAATTAAAGAACTACTTATAGAATGTAAAAATCTGTTTAAATTAGTGTCAACTCAAAAGAGACAAATCTCATCTCTTCAAGAGAAAATTGACACTATGGAAAAGGATTCTGAAAAATTAAAACAGAATTTTACATGCAATAAGTGTGATTCTCTTTCATTCAAAACTGTCTAATTAAATAGAGTAATTGAAAGATATGAAAAAGGACAAGTTGGATTGGAAAATGTTTTAAATATGAAAAGATATTCAAATGACAAAAGTGGTCTTGGTTATTCAAAATTTGATAAACCAAGTATAAATAAAACTATCTTTGTTAAAGCAAGTGACCAATCCAAAGAGAAAGTTATAATTATGCAAAGAGATCATCATCTTAAAGATAAAATATTTCAAAAGAGATCTCATGTACATACATATAAAAGTAAATGTATTCCTACATGTTTTTATTGTGGTCTAAATGGCCACACACCTAATGCTTGTCATTTTAGAAACTTTAGTGTTCCAAATGGGCATTATGTGTGGGTCAAGAAAGGTACTAATCCTCAAGGACCCAAAACACTTTGGGTACCTAACAAATCATGATCTTATTTTGTAGGTATGCAAACAAAGTACATCTAATATGTGGTACTTGGATAGTGGATGCTAAAAACACATGACCGATGACAAAACAAAATTTTCAGCTCTAACTCTTGAATCAAAAGGTTATATGGTCTATGGAGATAACAACAAGAGAAAAATTATAGGCATTAGAAAAGTTGGTACAATCCCTTCTCCTTCAATTGAAGATGTTTTATATGTTGAGGTTTTAAAACACAATCTGATTAGCATCAGCTAGCTTTGCGACAAAGATGAATGCATTATCCGAAACAAAATATCAAATGAAATTATGTTTATTCGTAAGCGTTTTAAAAACATTTTAATACTTAATCTTAATGATTTATCCTTAAAAATGAAATGTCTTATGGTAAGTGACAACAATGATGCATGGCTATGACATAAAATATTTGCACATATACATATGGATCATTTAAATAAGTTAGTCAAGCATGACTTTGTTGTAGGTTTACCAAAGATGAAATTTATAAAGGATAAATTATGTGATGCTTGTCAAAAGGGTAAGCAAACTCAAGTTTCATTTAAACCAAAAAATATCATATCAACCTCAAGACCACTTCAATTGATACATATGGATTTATTTGGTCCATCAAGAACTAAAAGTCTTGGTGGAAATTCATATGGACTGGTAATTGTTGATCATTACTCAAGGTTCACTTGGATCTTATTTTTGGCACATAAAAATGAAGCTTTTAAAGCATTTAAAAATTATGCCAAACTAGTCTAAAATGAACAAGCAACCAAAATAGTATCAATAAGAAGTGATCATAGTAGATAATTTCAAAATGCCTCTTTTATAGAATTTTGTGAAGAAAATGGAATCTTCCATAACTTTTCTGCATCAAGAACACCTCAACAAAATGGAGTTGTTGAGAGAAAGAATAGATCATTGGTAGAACTTGCAAGAACCATGTTAAGCGACTCAAGTTTACCAAAATATTTTTGGGCAGATGCTGTAAGTACAACATGTTATGTATCCAACCGAGTTCTAATTCTTCCAATATTAAAGAAGACTCCATATGAACTCTACAAAGGAAGAAAACTCAATATCTCTCACTTTCACATTTTTGGATGCAAGTGTTTTGTGCTGAACAATGGTAAAGATAACCTTGGAAAATTCGATGAAAAAGCCAATGAATGTATTTTTATTGGTTACTCATTATCTAGTAAAGCTTTTAGAATTTTCAATAAGAGAACTTTGTTAGTCGAATAATCTATGCATGCATCATTTGATGAAACTAACCCCTTGAAAGAAGACAAAATTATCTCTTATGATGATGATGAATTTACAAGTAAGGATACAAGCAAAGACAATCAAGATGATCAACAAAATCAAGAGAATGTAGTCAGCAATTAGCAGCAAGATCAAAATGATAATCTTCCTAAGGAATGGAGAACCCATAGAGATCACCTCATTGACAATATTATAGGTGATATCAACCAAGGAGTGACAACAAGACTCAAACTCCAAGATGCTTGCTTAAATATGGCTTTTGTTTCTCAAATAGAACCCTCCAAGATTGGTGATGCACTTAAAGATGATCAATGGATACTTGTCATGCAAGAAGAACTAAACCAATTTGAAAGAAGCAAAGTATGAGAACTTATCCCTAATCCTGGAAACAAACACATCATTGGTATCAAATGAGTGTTTAAAAATAAACTAGATGAAAATGGTATAGTTATTCGAAACAAGGCAAAGTTGGTTGCTCAAGGATACAATCAAGAAGAAGGGATTGACTTTGATGAAACATTTGCTCCAGTAGCTAGGTTATAAGCAATTCGATTATTACTTGTTTATGCTTGTTCTATGAATTTTGAATTGTTTTAGATGGATGTCAAGAGTGCGTTTTTCAATGGCTACATTAATGAAGAAGTCTATGTCAAACAATCACCTGACTTTGAAGACTTCAAGAATCCTTCACATATTTTCAAATTAAAGAAAGCTCTTTACGGATTGAAACAAGCTCCAAGAGCTTGGTATGATACGCTAAGTAACTTCTTATGTGAACGTGGGTTTGAAAAGGGTAAAGTTGATGAGACATTATTCATTAAAAGAACTAATGATCACACTTTACTGGTTCAAATCTACGTTGATGATATCATATTTGGATAAACCAATAATGAAATATGTGAAGAATTCTCATTAATGATGCAAGGAGAATTTGAAATGTCTATGATGAGAAAGTTAAACTATTTTCTTGGTCTCCACATCAAGCAACTCAAGAATGACATCTTCATAAATCAAGCAAAATATTGCAAAGAACTGTTAGATGGAAAACAACAAAGAAAGTGCAACTCCTATGGACTCCAGAACCTATATAGATAAAGATGAATATGATATTTCAATAGATTTATCAAAATATCGAGGTATGATTGAGTCTCTTTTATATCTAACGGCTAGTCGACCAGATATTATGTTTAGTGTTTGCTTGTCTGCAAGATTTCAAGCAAATCCTAAAGAATCGCATCTTGTAGTAGTAAAGAGAATTATGAAATATTTGAAAAGAACAACCAATGTTGGCTTATGGTATCCAAAGGGTAGCATATGCAGTCTAGTTGGATATTCTGATTCTGACTATGCAGGGTGTAAAACGGATCGAAAAAGCACAAGCGGCACTTGTCATATCTTAGGTAATGCATTAGTATCATGGTCCTGTATAAAACAAACTTGTATGGCCCTAAGTACTGTTGAAGCAGAATACATAGCAACAAGAAGTTGCTATGCACAAGTTCTATGGCTCAAGCAACAATTATATGACTATGGACTTGATCTCGGATGTATCCCACTAAGATGTGACAATACAAGTGCTATCAATATCTCAAAGAACCCAATCATGCATTCTCGAACTAAATACATTGATATACGTCATCATTTTCTGCGAGATCATGTGCTCAAAGACAGTGTCGAAGTAACATTTGTGGATATGCACAATCAACTAGTAGATATCTTCACAAAGCCACTACCTAAAGACTCATTCTACAAGATACAAAGAGAACTTGACATTTTAAATGAAAATTGATTCTTTGATGTTTATGTGTCTTTGTTTTTATGAAAATGTACTTTACATGTTGATTTCTTTGTGAAAAATTCGGTTTAAAAACAAATTTACGATATCGTAGCCGAATACACATTATACGTATTCGAATACACGTTCCCAAAACAACATGTATTCAAATACACCTCATATGTAGTCGAATACACGTTCCCAGAACAACTTGTATTCAAATACAAAAAGTGTGTAGTCGAATACAAGTTCGCGCTTTTCCCCAATATAAAAGTCGTTTCACGTTTTTAGGTCATTTTCTATATTTTCGTATTCGAATACAATCGTCATCATTTTAATCTCTTCCAAAAATCCCGTCCTGCAACAAGTTACTCAACTTTTATATCAACATACATTACATCTAAGATCAATCTTAACTCACAGCGTTCATCTCAAAATCAAAATTCTCAAACCCAATTTTTTTTTCTCAAATTCGAAAATATAACTATCATCATGGATGCTCGCAAAAGAGGCTCAAGAACTAAGCATGATGTAGTGGATCCTTCAAAAAAGAGGGCTAGAACTGATAATGTGGTCGATTTGTCTCGTTTGCTTCACTCCCCGAAAGAAAATCGTCCGTTTCTGCACATACTACTCCGACAAAAGGCTCATTATTCCTAAGTATGGTACTCTTGATTCCTTTTCTGCTTTTAAGTTTCCTGATTTACTGAGGGCGCAACATTTATAGGAATTCATTGGTTATAATGGTCATATTTATCTCGACCTAGTTAGAGTATTTTACTGTAATCTCAAAAAAGAGGGGTCTCAATTAATCTCTCATGTTAAAGGCAGAATCATTGAATTATACACTCCAACTATTGGTGAAATATTGCAACTCCCATTTTAGGGTGAGAAATTTAGGCCAGGAAATTTATGTGAATGGGAAAACATCACCAAATATGATGCTTATGCCTCGTTGTGTCGATTTGACAAGGATACCATGGAACAAAAGAGATCACAAGCTGGTTCAGAATTTGGTCGGCAACAGTATGGAGTTAGAAATCTAATCGTGGACTATAGACTCTTGCATTGCTTTCTGAGTTATATTCTGGTTCGTAAGGCTGGAAATTACTCTCAGATTTCTGTGTTTGAACTTCAAATTATGTATTACATGTCTGAAAGATATTCACTCAATTGGTCATATTTTGTCCGCTCCGTCTTATTTGCTTCAAAGGATGCTATTAGTTTACCTTATGCTAAGGAAGTCACTAAAATTTTGGATCACTTTAAAGTGGATTTTTCTGGCGAAGTCATGTATAAACCATCTAAGGATAATCTACTTGATTTAAGTGTGCTTCCAAGTATGAAAATCATGTGGACTGAACAGCTTCAGACATATGTTCATAAAGGTGATGTTGGCCAATCCTCTACTGCAGCCCAAGAAGAAGAAGATGCAGAAGCAACAACATCTGATGATGATCATGTTTCTAATCGCATGGTCATGGACAAACTAATCTCTTTGCAAACATTCTTCACTACCCAGTTTCATAACATGGACACCTCCATCAACACATGCTTTCAAATCATGGAGACAACTATTGCCCACAACCATGCTACCTTATTACATGAACTCAATGGGCTATTCGTCAAAATTGATCACCTTCACCTCCCGTCGGATGATGACATGTAGATTGATACTAGGAATGTATTTGTTGCAGTTTATTTGTGTAATGTTTTATGTTGTTATTGTTAAAACTCTTTGTCTAGGTTTTTCTATTGTGATGTACTATGTACTGTTTGAACATGATTCCGTTCTACTTATGTGATGTTCTTTTGTTATATCTTGTGTGAAGCTTTCACTATATTAGTATTTGTATGCTTGAATTATATTTTTCTATTTTTTTTTTCTTCTTTTTGATAATGTCAAAAGGAGGAAAAAATTTGGTATGTTGTTGTTAAAACCTCTTGTAGGTCTTCAATTTTTTTACAATATGATGACATAAACTCAAGATCAACGGAGAAGTACGCATGAATTCCGGGGGAGAAATTTTAAAACTTTCAAACATGTTAAAGTCTCTCCAAACAACAAGTTTTGTCATAATAAAAAAGGGGGAGAATGTAAAACACATGTTTTTGATGAAGACAAAGACCAATGAATGTGTTTAAAGCTACAAAGATAAAAAAAGAAGTCAAATAATCAAAGACAACCATGTTCACACAAATTAGAAGATATATAATGTAAAAGTAAATGATACAATCTAATATGCTTATATTTCAAATACACACGACAACCTTTCATTTTAGCATATGCATCAAAAGTATTTTTCAAAGTGTTAGAATATATAAATAATGTTTGAAAATAATATTTTTGGCAAAATACAAATTTGTATTCGAATACAACATATTGTAGCCAAATACATACAAGTCAGTAGCTAAAACTGAACATCTGTATTCGATGAGTGCTAAGTCAGTAGTTAAAACTACACATTTGTATTCAACTACAACTTGGTGTAGCCGAATACAAAACCAAGTCAGTGGCCAAATTCAAACATCTGTATTCAAATACAAAAATGTGTATTCGAATACAAGCTTCAAATTTCAAATAAAACTAAACGTTAAAATGATGTGTATTCGACTACACACAAGCTGTAGTCGAATACAACATGAAACAATGCAATTTTTCAATTCTGAAATGGTTTCGATCATTGGATTTCTTCATCAAATCTCTAAGAACGATGACCACTGATCTGAAGTGATGTCTATGGAGTATAAATATCCCATAACATCAGTTTAATCGAAATCAATCCTACTACCAATCCTTGAACAATTTTTTGAAATATTCTCAAAGTTATTTTTCATATTTCAAGTACTTGCACTACATTTTCACATCATTAAGGAAGGTTCTCTAGTATACTTGAAATATTATTGGATTGGTATCATTGTATAACTTTTATACTCAGTTTCGTAGTCAAGAACATTTGTTAAAAAGATCATTAAAATTGTTAAAAGTAGTATACTTTCTTTAAGTATTGTAATCTAAGATAGTGGTGTGCTATCTTAAGAAGTGTGTAACAGAGATCCTAGGGTAGGACTTGTACATATTCTAACATTAGTGGAAAAATCTCTTGTGGTGTGTAAGAGGACTGAATGCACCATTTATCATAAGGAGAACCAGGATAATATCTTTGTGTTAATTATTTTTCTACCATTTATCTTGTTCATACATTATCTTTAATCAGAAAAATCGATCACTAAATATCTAAAAACAAGAAAATTTCTAAACACTTAATTCACCCCCCCTTTAGGTGCGCTTCGTCTTATTGCTTCACCCAATCCAAATAGACCATTAGCAATCTTATATTCCGCCAACTGTGTTGTAGTCATGTCACTCATTTGATGACTTTCACTAAGTGTTTCGATGCATAAGTGAAGACCTGCCACCAATATGGGATCATTCTCCATTTCTGGTTTGCTATAAAAAATCGGATTTAGGTAGTAGCCTGCAACATGCAATGGATGATGAAGTTGACATTTCCACCTTTCATCAATGATTGCAAATACATATATGTACTTGTTTGCTTGTTCATTGAAAGCTTTTCGAATATCCTCCTTGGCATTGATCATTGCTGCATATGTGTATCCCATTGCAGGTTTTTTCTCATTATCAACAAGTCTTAACACTTGTACAAGAGGTCCCATAACCTTAGTAATGTAGATGATATCATTCCAAAATGATGACAAAAGTACAATACGGGTTGCCATCTTTCCCTTAGGATCCTCAGATTGCCTTGGACTTCAACCATTCTTCTGAAGTGAACATCTTTCTAAGGTTGGTTTTTTGTTTATGCCATCTTTGCAAAGTAAGAAATGTGGTTGCAAACCTTGTGACTCCATGTCTAACCAACTCAACATTGTCAGTGTTCTTCTTCATTCTGTTCAACGTCAATATGTGGTTATAAATGAAGCCGACGAGACTAATCCCTTTTTGAATAACTGTTTTAACCTTAGAAATCTTTCCAATATCTTCTAACATCAGGTCTAGACAATGTGCAACACACAGAGTCCAAAACAAGTGTGGTCTCTTAGCAGTTAGTAGTTTACTGACCAATACATAATTACTTTCATTGTCAGTAACCACCTGCACAATATTTTGCTCACCAATCTCCTCAACAAAATTATTCAATAGCTCAAGTATCTTAATCCTAGTCTTCGTGTAAGAAGAAACATCAATACTCTTCACAAACATTGTTCCTACTGTGGAATTCACCAAGAAATTTGTCAAAGTCCTATTCTTTCTATCTGTCCAACCATCTGACATAATTGAGCATCCGTATATTGCGCGATGCAATTGATGATCATTCAACATAGTGTTTGTATATTCCAACTCTTTTTCAAGGAGTGGAACCCTCAACACATCCTAGCTTGGAGGTTTCAAATGAAGACCGTAGTTTCCAACTGCTTCCAACATCAACTTGAAGCTTTTTGATCTTGCAACATTGAAAGCAATTTCATTTGTGTAAAAAAAAAGAGCAATGTATGGTATTGTTCTTGCTCTTGCTTCTTTGTCACAAACATCATTTATGCCTGTTTGTCTTTCCCCAATTTGTGTTCTCTTGTCTTTCCCCAAGGGACCTTTTTTCATGAACATTAGATCCAATGGACCTTTTGTCTCCTTGGTAGACGATAAAGGGGATTCAAATGCCCCTTTTCCACTTCAAATTCTCCTTATTTCAACTACATCGTCATTAACATAATCGTCAATTTGAACTTCCATCTCATTTAATATTCCATCTTTTAGTGCTTGTTTCTCATCATAAATTATTTGCAACAATAGCTTACAATCTGGTGGCATTTATCTTCAGTTTTTTACGTCTCCCTTTATTCGTAACTGATGTTGTCTTACTCTAGTAATTCCTTCAGTAGTTTCAACTTGACAAAAATCACATGTCACCATCTTCATATTATTCTTGTCTTTTACACTATTAAACTTCCATGCTAGGTCAGCATTATCACCGGTTGGTTTGAACATTACAGAGTGTAGGTTGCAGATGATGTTGTCATGGCTGTTTGCAGAACAGGTAGAAAAAGAAAGGAAGTAGAACAAAAAACAAAGAGAAGTAAATTAAATTAACAAAAACAAATTAACATAATAAAAAAAGAAGTAAAAAGAATTAAATTAAATTATATTAACAACAACAAATTAAATTAACAGAATGAAAAAAAAGTAAAAAAAATTAAATTAACAAAAATAAAAAACAAATTAAATTAAATTAAATTAACAAAAACAAATTAAATTAAATTAACAGAATGAAAAAGGAAGTAAAAATAATTAAATTAAATTAACAAAAACAAAAAATAGAAGTAAATTAAATTAACAAAAACAGAAACAAAAATAGAAGTAAATTAAATTAAATTAAATCAAATTAACATAATGAAAAAAAAAGTAAAAAGTAAAAAGAATTAAATTAAATTAACAAAAACAAAAAACAAAAGTAAATTAAATTAACAAAAACAAAAGCAGAAGTAAATTAAATTAAATAAAATTAATAAAAACAGAATTAAATTAAATTAACAAAAAAAAATTAAATTAAATTAAAAAGAAGTAAAAATGAAAAAAAAAGAATAAAGTAACAAAAAAAGCTGAAGAAAAAAAATTAAATTAAATTAAATTAAATTAAATTAAAAGAAATAAAAAAAAAATAATAGAGAATATAGAGAAGTACCAAAACAGAAGAAGGTACGGGAAAATGAATAAAAACAAAAGAAGGGACGGAAAAAGGAATAAAAACAGAAGAAGGGACAGAGAAAGGAACAAAACAGAATTAGGGATGGAGAAAGGAACAGAGAAACAAACCTGAGGAGAAGAACGATAAAAACAATGGGCCAATTTAATGAAGAACGATAAAAACAATGGGCCACACTAATGAAGAACGCAGTGAAGATGAACAACACAAAGAACGATAAGAACAATGAGGAAGTGGATGTCTAAAATCTGAAGGACATATTACCAAAATTACCCCTAAAACGTTTTAAAATTTAGGAGTAAAATTAATTTTTCACAAAAAAAAAAAAAATTCCAGATTCTTTTCACGTTTAGGGACCTTTCCATTATGATAATGGGGATTCTTGAGTATTGTATTAGATCCAAGGGACCTTTCCCACTAATCCTATCATTACCGCCACCAGGAACTGCAACCTTGTCCTCAAGGGTGAGAGATGGAAATTGACTTTTTAGTAGTAATTCATCCTCCCAAGTTGTGTCTTCTACAACTCTTCCTTTCCAATGCACCAGCCATTGTCACACCAGCTGTCCTTCTTTCATCATTGATCTTGCAGCCAACAATTCTTCTGATTCTTCCCCCTCTTCTACTTCCATTTCTAACCCGTCTGGTAGTTGAGATTCAGCAGAATAGTCTCCAATAGTTTTCTTGAGTTGTGAAATATGAAACACTGCATGCACGCTACTTCCTTCAGGCAACTTCAACTTATAGGATACTTCCTCTATTTTCTTTAGGATCGGAAATGGTCCAAAGAACCGTGGAGCCAGTTTCTGATTAATCCTTCTAGTCACTGCCTGCTGTCTATGGGGCCGAAACTTCAAAAATACCCCCTCACCCACTTCAAATGAATATGCTTTTCTTTTCTTGTCCGCATACCTCTTCATCTGTTCTTGGACCTTGTTCAAATGATACTTAAGTTGACGTAAGGCCTAATCACGATCAACCAATTCAGCTGCTACCACTTCTACTTTCGTTTTTCCCTATAAATATCTAATCACAGTGGGTGGTTTTCTTTCATACACTGCCTCAAACGGTGTAGTTCCTGTAGACACATGGAATGTGGTGTTATACCACAATTCAGCCCAATGAATCCATTGCGACCACTCATTCGGTTGCTCCGATGCAAAACAACGAAGATATGCTTCTAAGCACCGATTCCCCACCTCCGTTTGCCCATCCGTCTCCGAATGATATGACAAACTCATACTCAACATCGTTCCTTGTAAACGAAACAACTCTATCCAAAATAGACTCACAAACAGTGGATCCCAATCACTGACAATGGATTATCACTGACAATGGATTGTGGCACCCCAATGACAAATATTTCAGCCACCTTCCTCGCAGTATATGGATGTTTTAAGGGAATAAATTGTCCATACTTGGATAATCTATCCACCACTACAAAAATTGCTTCAAACCCCTTCAATTTTGGGAGACCAGTGATAAAATCCATCGAAATATCATCCCAAATTTTCTCCGGGCAGCTTCTGTGATAAAATCCGTTCGAAGCGGTGGCATGTACAACGTACAAAAATCACTGGTACTTCTCGAAGATCCGGCAGGTCGGACCAATGATAGAATCACAGAAAAATAGGAATTTGTGAACAGTAAAATGATAGATAAAATGGAAATTTATTGATTTATGGAAGAAGGAAAAATTATGATACAATGTATAACCCAGAACAAAGCTCCTCCAGAGAAGATAATATCTCCTAATTCAATGATAATAATGATTATTCCTGAGCAATACTCTACTACCCTCCTTAATTTATTCCCCTATGTGTAATTGAAATCTGTAGAATTTAATGAGTTTCTCTGTCCTGTCATTAATAGACTGCTTATTCTCTTTTTAACACTTGCGGACATACGTTCTCCACACTGTAGATTTGGGCTTTTCGCTAGTCTTAGGCCCACTAATTCTATCACGAACCAAGGAATAAGTATCAGTCATATAAAATAAGAAGAAACTCTGAAACCGAAAGAGTTAAGGCACTCATCTCCAATCACCATGGAAAATGACAAAATTCTTCTTGGTGACATTAACTTGTTGGAGGAATTTGAAAAAGATGTTCATGTCAGTTAATAATGTGTTTGAAGGTGGAAAAGTCA
>NC_021163.2:63867851-63904687 GCF_000331145.2 Cicer arietinum
CTGCTACCGCTTCTACTTTCGTTTCTCCATGTAAATATCTAACCACAGTGGGTGGTTTTCTTCCATACACTGCCTCAAACGGTGTAGTTCCTGTAGACACATGGAATGTGGTGTTATACCACAATTCAGCCCAATGAATCCATTGCGACCACTCATTCGGTTGCTCCGATGCAAAACAACGAAGATATGCTTCTAAGCACCGATTCCCCACCTCCGTTTGCCCATCCGTCTCCGAATGATATGACAAACTCATACTCAACATCGTTCCTTGTAAACGAAACAACTCTATCCAAAATAGACTCACAAACAGTGGATCACAATCACTGACAATGGATTGTGGCACCCCAATGACAAATATTTCAGCCACCTTCCTCGCAGTATATGGATGTTTTAAGGGAATAAATTGTCCATACTTGGATAATCTATCCACCACTACAAAAATTGCTTCAAACCCCTTCAATTTTGGGAGACCAGTGATAAAATCCATCGAAATATCATCCCAAATTTTCTCCGGGCAGCTTCTGTGATAAAATCCGTTCGAAGCGGTGGCATGTACAACGTACAAAAATCACTGGTACTTCTCGAAGATCCGGCAGGTCGGACCAATGATAGAATCACAGAAAAATAGGAATTTGTGAACAGTAAAATGATAGATAAAATGGAAATTTATTGATTTATGGAAGAAGGAAAAATTATGATACAATGTATAACCCAGAACAAAGCTCCTCCAGAGAAGATAATATCTCCTAATTCAATGATAATAATGATTATTCCTGAGCAATACTCTACTACCCTCCTTAATTTATTCCCCTATGTGTAATTGAAATCTGTAGAATTTAATGAGTTTCTCTGTCCTGTCATTAATAGACTGCTTATTCTCTTTTTAACACTTGCGGACATACGTTCTCCACACTGTAGATTTGGGCTTTTCGCTAGTCTTAGGCCCACTAATTCTATCACGAACCAAGGAATAAGTATCAGTCATATAAAATAAGAAGAAACTCTGAAACCGAAAGAGTTAAGGCACTCATCTCCAATCACCATATAAAGCAGACAATCATCCTAAAGAGTTAAGGCACTCATCTCCAATCACCATGGAAAATGACAAAATTCTTCTTGGTGACATTAACTTGTTGGAGGAATTTGAAAAAGATGTTCATGTCAGTTAATAATGTGTTTGAAGGTGGAAAAGTCACAAGAGATGAAATAGAATTTCCAATTGGTATTAACTATCGCATTACTGTCTCAAATAAAATCTAAAATTTCTAATGCATATCAGATCCAATTTGGAGCACAAATGAATTCAAGAGCAATTACTCAATAATTAACTATCAGATTACTACACTACAGATCAACATGTTAACAATTCAGTGTGTATGTCTGGTATTAACATAAACATTTTTTTCTTATAAAATTTATCTATTTTCAGACAATCAAATTCATATGTAAAATTTATCTCAAAATCACATGTTAAATCATAATTTCACTTTTGAGAAAATCACTGTATACGAGACATAGACAATCATTCTATACTTATTCAGATAGCCAAAATGAGACAAAGGAAGTAGGTGACTCGAGATGGGTGTGGAGAGAACCTGAAAAAAATAAGGTTACTATGTTTAGTCATAAGATAAGTAGAAAATAGATGTTTCTTAAAAGAAACCAAAGATAGTAATATTTTTTTAAAAAAATATTGAGGACTCTATATCCTAAAGATTACCTTCCCTACAACACCGAAGAAGAAATTACAAATCCATAAAACTACACACTTGTAGCAATGGCATAGAGATCAAAAACTACAAACAAACATCTAATCAAAAACTCAAACATATAAAACTCAATAATATGAAAACATAGAGATCAACAAAACAAACTCGAGGTGGTAGCAATGGCTCAAAGCTATGAATTGACGTTATTATTTTGATAGACAGCTGCAGAAATGCAGGTTAAATCAATGTGTGTCTTGTGTTGGAAGTTGAAACTGTTAGAATTCAAAGTATGATTTATTATTTTTTGACTGTACAATTTCCTAGATTCAATGGTAGAACTTCTAGTCAAATACAAGTTCCTAGTATTTGAATGTAATTATTGTAACCTCATTATAAATAGAATGTGTGTGATCTTGTTTGAGACACACAAGAAACACAACAAATCACATACTTTACATGGTATTAGAGCAGATTCATCCTAGGGCTGCTCTGCCCTTTCCAACTATGCCATAACCCTTTTATTTTTATTTTTTTTCTCCTTCAAAATTCTGTGTTCCAGCTGTGCTTTTTCTATTCCAGCTGTGCGTATACTATTCTAGTGCAACCCACCACCAAAGACCGCCGCGCAACCCTCAGATGAACACGGTGACATTTTTTTTTTGCGCTGCCAAACTCCAGGGAACTCGGTGACACATCTGGCTACCAGTTTTTCAAAGTCAGCCGTCGCTCAGGGCCTTACCGCACATTCCAAGGTCATTTTTCAACTTCTGGTGATTTTTCAACATATTTTCTTCTCTTTCACCTAACGTTGATTGTCATGTCCAACACCGGATCTGCTGCTGCCTCCTCTTCTATGTTCAGTTTCACTACGCTTCCTTTGATTATGTGCGAAAAATTGGTAGGTGCAGCCAATTACACAGGATGGACAACAGCCGTTGAACTTTGGTTCCAAGGACAAGGTCGTAAAGACCATTTGCTCAAACAGTACAAGGAAGTCGCGGCCAAAGATCAAGACAATTGGAAACAGATTGATGCCTCTCTATGCAGCGTTCTTTGGTTTTCAATCGATGTCAAACTTCAATTTTACTTTTTTTTTTTGCGCTGCCAAACTCCAGCGAACTCGGTGACACATCTGACCACCAATTTTTCAAAGTCAGCCGTCGCTCAGGGCCTTACGGCACATTCCAAGGTCATTTTTCAACTTCTGGTGATTTTTCAACATCTTTTCTTCTCTTTCACCTAACCTTGATCGTCATGTCCAACACCGGATCTGCTACTGCCTCCTCTTCTGTGTTCAGTTTCACTACGCTTCCTTTGATTATGTGCGAAAAATTGGTAGGTGCAGCCAATTACGCAGGATGGGCAACAACCGTTGAACTTTGGTTCCAAAGACAAGGTCGTAAAGACCATTTGCTCAAATAGTCCAAGGAAGTCGCGGCCAAAGATCAATATAATTGGAAACAGATTGATACCTCTCTATGCAGCGTTCTTTGGTTTTCAATCGATGTCAAACTTCAATCTCTGTTTCGCTCGTTTAAAACATGTTATGATGTTTGGACAAAAGCGAAGAAGACATACTCCAATGACGTTAATCGTTTATATATTGTAGTCTCTAAACTTATTTCCATGAAGAAACAAGAAATGGATATGCAAAGCTACATATGTAAGCTTGATAGTTTGATTGCTGATTTTGATGCACTTATGCCCTATACTGACAGTGCCGAAACACATGCTGAACAACGTGGAAAATTCTTTATGGTTCTGGCCCTTGCGGGTCTTACACCAGATCTTGATTTAGTTCGCAACCAAATTCTATCTAGTGCTGCTGTTCCCTCATATGAAACTGTTTGTGAACAATTACTGCGTCTTCCGGCCCCTTCAGCTCCTGCTCCAACCGTTGCGTCTATCAATGTGCCAGTTGAATCTACTACACTCGTCTCTAATTCTTATCAATGAGGTGGTAGAGGAGGAGGACGTGGACATAATCGTGGTCGAACTCGATGCAACTATTGCAACCGTTTTGACCACGTTGAAGCACAATGTCGCACCAAAGCTAATCAACTGCAGCCTAGAGTCGCCAATGTTGCTCAAATTGAGGCCCTTGACATAAGTGATCAAGTCACACTTTCTACCACAGAATATAATAAGTACATCAAGCTAAAGGCGCAAATGCAAACTACCATACAAGTTGCCTCTGTTGCTCAGATCGGTAATTCTATTGCCTTTGTTACACAATCTTCTTTACTTGGACCTTGGATACTTGACTCAGACGCCTCTGATCATATGTCTGATAATAAATTGCTTTTCTCATGTTTGACTTATATGGACACACTACCTAGTATTACTTTGGCTAATGGATCACAAACCAAATGTCATGGTATTGGCCGAACAAATCCCTTACCCAAACTCTCTTTGGACTCTTGTGCTTTATGTCCCTAGTTGTCCATTTAATTTAATATCCATCAGTAAACTCACTCGTACCCTACCTTACTCTGTTACATTTTCTAATGGTTATGTTCTTGTGCAGGATCGGAGTACTGGGACGACAATTGGAGTAAGGCATGAGTCTCAAGGCCTATATTACTTTTCGGTACCTACAACGCCTATTGCATGTTCCGCCGTCGAGTCTCCACATATTATCCATCAACGTTAGGGTTGTCCTAGCCTTCAAAAGTTGCATTGTATCTTATGGTTCTGAGTCTGTCACAAATGTCTACCTTAGAGTGTGAGCCATGTCAGTTCGGGAAACATACTAGGAATTTATTTCCTGACATAGTCAATAAAAGAGATGCGTCTCCTTTTGCTTTAGTTCATTCTAATATTTGGGGTCCGAGTCGTGTTGTTTCATGTTTGGGTTTTCAATATTTTGTTACTTTTATTGATGATTTTTCCCGATGCACTTGGATATTTTTAATGAAAAACCGCTCAGATGTTTTCTCAATTTTTCAAACCTTTTGCTCAGAAATAAACACACAATTTGGTACTCAGATAAAAATATTGCAAAGTGATAACGCTCGCGAATATTTGTCTACGTCTTTTCAATCTTTTTTGACTTCACATGGCATCCTCCATCAAACTTCATGTACTCATACCCCTCAACAAAACGGTGTCGCTGAGAGAAAGAACCGACACTTGGTGGAAACGGCTCGTACCATGCTCCTTCACAATAATGTACCTCTTCGTTTTTGGGGAGATGCCATTCTCACAACTTGCTACTTAATCAACCACATGCCTTCCTCTGTACTTGAAAACAAGGTACCACATTCTATTTTGTTTCCTCAACAACATCTTTATACCCTACCACTCCGGATCTTCGGGTGCACATGTTTTGTTAATGACCGTACTCCAAGGAAAGATAAGTTGGCTGCAAAATCCCTTAAGTGTCTTTTTCTCAGCTACTCTCGTTTGCAAAAAGGTTATCGGTGCTATTCCCCAGATCTTCGACGATACTTTGTCTCTGCCGATGCCAGTTTCTTTGAGACTCGCCCCTTCTTTCTCTCTACTGCAAAAGAGTTCAACGATTCTGATCAGTCACAATCTCTCTCTCCGGAGGTCCTTAATCTCCCCAATGCACCCACCCCTGTCTCCATTCCCACCCTACGCCCCTACCAACGGAGGTCCCATCCACCACCCGCTCCTCAAGACTCATCCCCTGCTCTACCTGACTCTCACTCTCCGCATCCTACACCAGAGCTACCCATTGCTCTGCGTAAAGGTAACAGGTCATCTCGAAATCTTAATCCTATATGCTTGTCATTTGAATTATAATCAATTATCTACATCCTATTATGCTTTTGTGATTTCCTTGGATTCTGTGTCTATTCCGAAAACTACAGGTGAAGCTATGTCTGATCCTGGCTGGCGACAAGCAATGATAGATGAAATGACTGCTTTGCACTCCAACGGGACATGAGATTTAATACCTTTACCTAATGGCAAAACCACAATGGGGTGTCGCTGGGTCTGTACAGTCAAAATTGGGCCTAATGGAAAAATTGATCGCTTAAAAGCTCGTCTTGTGACAAAAGGATACACAAAGATCTTTGGTGTTGACTATGGGGATACCTTTTCTCCGGTTGCCAAAATCGCGTATGTCCGACTTTTTCTTGCCATAGCTGCTATTCACCACTGGCCACTCCATCAATTAGACATAAAAAATGCCTTCCTGCATGGAGAGTTACAAAAGGAGGTGTATATGGCACAACCACCAGGCTTCACTGTTAGCGGTTCCTCTCACTTGGTATGTCGATTACGTCGATCTCTATATGGCCTGAAACAATCTCCCCGTGCTTGGTTTGGGAGGTTTAGTACCGTGCTCCAGGAGTATGGTATGACTACATGTGAAGCTGATTACTCGATTTTTTTCTTGCACTCTTCACCAACCACTTGCATCTACCTGCTTGTCTATGTTGACGACATCATCATCACAGGTAATGACCAGGTTAGCATTCATCAGCTCAAACAACATTTGTCTCAAAACTTTCAGACTAAAGACTTGGGGCCGCTAAAATATTTTTTGGGGATTGAGGTTGCTCAGTCTAAGACAGGTATATCAATTACTCATCGAAAATATGCCCTTGATATATTGAAGAAACATGAATGTTTGATTGTCGCCCACGTGATACTCCTATGGATCCTAATGTCAAGCTCCTACCAGGTCAAGGGGAGCCATTGCAAGACCATGGTAGATATCGACGACTTGTTAGAAAACTTAATTATCTTACAGTAACTAGACCTGACATTACATTTGTTGTAAGTGTAGTAAGTCAATTTCTGAATGCTCCATGTGATAGTCGCTAGAATGTTGTGATTCATATTCTTAGGTATATATCAAGAATGCATTAGGCAAAAGATTGCTTTATGAAGACAAGGGTAATACCGATGTTGTTGGTTACTCTGATGCTGATTGGGCATGGTCACAATCAGATAGAAGATCCACTTTGTGTCATTGTTGGAGGTAATTTGATATCATGGCGGAGCAAGAAGCAAAACATAGTCGCAAGATCAAGTGTAGAAGCGGAATATCGTGCTATGGCTGCAACGGCTTGTGAACTTACATGACTAAAACAGTTACTCAAACAACTCAAGTTAGGAGATGTCAACGTAATTTAAAACTAATTTGTGATAACCAAGCTGCACTTCATATTGCTTCTAATCCGGTCTTTCATGAAAGAACAAAACACATAGAAATTGATTGTCATTTTGTATAAGACAAAGTTCTTTCCGGAGAAATCACAACTAATTTTGTTGGATCAAATGATCAATTGGCTGACATATTCACTAAGTCATTTAGGGGTCCTCGAGTTGAATCTATATGTAACAAACTTGTACATATGATATGTACACTCCAGCTTGAGGATAATTGTTAGAATTCAAAGTATGATTTATTATTCTTTGACTGTACAATTTCCTAAGTTCAATGGTAGAACTTCTAGTCAAATACAAGTCCCTAGTATTAGAATGTAATTATGGTAACCTCATTATAAATAGAATGTGTGCGATCTTGTTTGAGACACACAAGAAACACAACAAATCACGTACTTTACAGAAACCATAGCCAAAAAATAATAATAAAGAAGAAATTAGACTCATCTAGAACAATTGTAAGCATTCTTAAAGTTTGGATCCAGTCTTTCAATAAGCAAAACCTTCGAACATGGAAGGGATAAACACAAGTAGTTGAACACTGCAACACATATTATTAATCTCCATATTATTAACCTCCATGATTAGTAAAGAAGTAATACCGAAAGAATTGACAGAGAAACGTCAAATTATCGAGGTCTTCATCATATCAATAGGCATACCCTAACAATCCCCAATTATGGAAGCAGAACATAAAAATAAGTTACCCTGAAAAAGGAACCATATCGAAACAAACCATCTGGAAGACATATCTCAAGAACAATACGACCCAACTCACGAATATATTAATAAAAAATAATACTTCTCTTGTTTGTTATTAAACCTAATAATGTAGGAATTCTTTGACAATCTTTTCCTTAGCTTTCAAGTCATTGTTGGTCTCTCTTCTACAAGACTAAAAGGGAAAATCACATACGCAAAATTCCAAATTCTTAGAACCAACCAAATTACATAAATAATTTATGACATGACGTGTGAAGAACGACAATCAAACTCGAGGTACGAAGACTCAAACCCACCAAGAAGTTGCGCATGTATGGCTCATATCCAGAAACAAACCCTACCCGAGAAAAGAAAAGAAGCCCTACACAATTAAGGACATCAAACAGATAAGCTGGTGATACCAAACCACATCACATGTGTTCAATAAATATTTGAAATTGTGGAAAGAAAAATAGTAGGAATGGTGAAAACTAGAAAAGGTCACCATAATTAAGCATGAAGCTAACTTCTTCATAAAATGTTGCCCAACAATATTCGAACACTCAACTGCACAAAGACAAATTGCGCTACTTTATACAAATGTGTAACCCATCAGACCAAAAAAAAGAAACTAAACTCTTAAAACAAGTTAAATGATCTTAGATGTTATATGATAATATCCCTTGAAAATTCCAACTTCAATTATGTTGATTGCAGATAGCAGTGCTCAATATATTTTACAGACAATTTGATCAACTTCTAACGCAAAGGCAGGTTAGGAAGAAGATTAGGGAGGAGGGAGATTCCTGTAGTTCAACATTATAAAAAATATTCCAATAGAAAGTATAGGAGTAGCAAAATTTTCCAAACCAACAGGCAGGAACAAAGAGCCCAACCTTGTTATCCTAAATTATCCGCAGCTGAGATAGGAAATATTATCTAACATGTACAGAAACCTGCGGAAAACACAAAGACACCCACATTCCAGTTCACACTGTCAAGAAATCAAATCTCAAGACATAAGGACAACCAATCTAGAAAAAATGATTTTATTCCCCAAGGTTGTCGAAAACCAAGATCGTTATTAATCTTCAACCACAGCCACAACACCCCACCAACATAACCCTGTAACACCCAAGAAGAAATCACAAAGAGGAATGATTTGATAAAACTAAACACTTGAAATTGATAAGAAGGACTGGAAACCCAAACCCATAATCCAAATAGAGATAATCATATTAAATGAAAAGAATTGTTGTCTTGATTGTGTTTAAAAACCTAAAGCTGAATAGGAAGTCCTTGACATTATATGCCATAGTTTCCATGTGCCACTGCGTGTTCATATGTTACCTCTCCTATAACACCGAAATAAAAATCACAAATTGAGGTAACTAGATAATTAGAATCAACAAAGAGATATTGATATAAAAAGAATTCATGAAATACAGTTGAGAGCAACAAATCAAGGCTGAACACTATGAAGGATGTTACTATTATAATACACTACGCTGCTGAATGGTGTTAAAACCATAGACAGAAAAATAAAGGTAATACATAACAAATTAGATTAATCCAAAACCATTTGCCGTTCTTAGCCTTCCAAACCAAGAATCTTAAAACACACTTGAGCATAAGTAATTTCTAGCCTTCTAGATAACACATCAAAACTCCAGCTTGCTGCAAAATGAGAACTTCAACTCATAAATCTCTCAGTGATCGAAGGAAGAATAATATTCAACGAATTGACTTTAAAGGATAGTCAATTGAACTATAAATTTCTTGAGATCTAAAGCATATCTAGAAGCAAATCATAACATTCTCAACCAAGGAAGCAGGTCGGTCATAAATAAGAACAAACTCTGAAGTTAACCCATCTAGAACCAGACAATCATCCAAAGAATCAAGGCACTCATTTCTATCCACCTTTATTTTAGAGACGTCAACTTGTTGGTTGAATTTGAAAAAATATGTTGATTTCTATGGTAAGAATGAGTTTTTGTAGGTGGGAAAGTCAAAAGAGATAGAATAGATTTTTCATTAATTATACTAGAATTTCCAATTGGTATTAAAAATGCCATATTGCCTTAATTAATATTTCAAATTTCCAATGACGCAACAGTTAGCAACACATTATAATCCACAATTCAATTTGAGACACATATGAATTCAAGAGAAATTACAAAACTCATTAATTAACAAACATAACAAAGAAGAGAGTTATAGATGTCACTCACTAGACTCAGTGGTGATGATCGTGTTAACTGCCTTGAAATTACAAGACCCAAGTCCCTTGGTCGTGATAATAGCCATCAAATGTAGAAGAAGCATGATTCATAACAATGTTCTGCCCATAGCAACTCGCCCCGGTCGTGTTAACTGTCTATTATGATACACTACTCTGCAAATAAAAAAAAAAGTTACCAACTCAATGTGTATGTCCGGTGATAAAACCATAGACAGGAAATAAAGGTAATGCAGAACAAATTACATTCATCCAAAACCACATCTTAAACTCTCTACCCTTGAACACAAGTAGTTTTAGCCTTTCAGAAAACACATATCAAAACTCCAGCTTGCTGCAACACGCTTCAACACATTTGTCTCTCTGTCATTAAACGAAGAATAATAATCAAAGAATTGATTTAAAAGAATAGTAAGAATTGATTTAAATAAGTATCAGTCATAAAATGACAAAATAAGTATCAGTCTGAAATCGAACCAATCAAAGCAGTCAATCATCCTAAAGAATTAAGGCACTCATCTCCGATCACCATGGAAAATGACAAAATTAGTCTTGTTAACATTAACTTGTTGGAGGAATTTGAAAAAGATGTTCATGTCAGTTAATAATGTGTTTGGAGGTGGAAAAGTCATAAGAGGTGAAATAGAATTTCCAATTGGTATTAACTATGGCATTATTGTCTTAATTAAAATCTAAAATTTCTAATGCATATCAGATCCAATTTGGAGCATATGAATTAAAGAGCAGTTACTCAGGAATTAACCAACATATAACTAAGAGAGTTATAGATGTCACTCACTAGGCTCAGTGGTGGTGATCATAGCAGGTCCATCGAAATCACAAGACCCAATATCTTGATTATCATAGCAACTCTCACCAAGTTGAATCCTCCAAATGCTGAACGTACATAATAATCTAGAAAGAAACTTCGATATCTAATAAAACTACAAATACATCTCAGAACTTCATAAAGAAACGTATAGGAACATGAATAAAACTACCCATTCAGTTCTTCCACCTTGAGGAGCAAATTTTGTAGGCACAAGTAATCCAGAATGCAAGGTTTGCATGTATCTTGAAACAAATCCCAACTGGGCATGAAGACAAAATCCACCAAGCAGAATTGTTTGTGCACTTTGTATATTTCTAATCCTGAAACAATCCCCAATTGTTTACACAAAGAAGCATGATGACAACATCAAACAAACTGTTGAAAATATATTTATATTTATTACATATCATGTAAATAGGGATAATATCTCCCATATTTATTTTTGTATTTATTGCCTTGAGTCTATATAAAACAGACTCCGTTGTGTAGTTTAGACACACGGTTTCACCATATGTCTCTCATTTTCTCTTATTCAACATGGTATCTAGAGCCTATTAAGAGAGACAACCCTATACCGTGATTACCCCGGGACCCACTGTCCTTCGGTGAGATTTTTTTTTTCCAGTAAACCGTGTCTCAATTCCGGTTTACCCTTACTTTGTCGCTTTTCGTTCATTTTTTTTTCCAGCAAATCAGTCAACTGTTCATCGCACGCACTATTCATTGTGCGGTACTGTTCATCGGAAAAAAGAAAAAGAAAAAAAAAACATATTCCGCCACTGTTTCGCTGCTGGTTTTTAAGTAACTACTTATTGATTACGGCTACTTATAAAGATTTTCTTCGGTGGAGAGAGTATTGTCAGAACTCGAGTTCCGCTGTTTCCACCGCACAAAGTGGTAATTCACCTGTTTGCATCTCACCTTCTCATAGCCCATGGATTCTCGATTCTGGGGCATCTGATCACATTACTGGTAATAAGACTCTTTTCTCCTCTCTCACAACATCTGGTTATTTACCTAGGATAGTCTCAGCCAATGGTTCCCAAACACAGTCTCAAGGGATTGGCACTGTCCAAATCCTCCCTACTCTATTAGTTAAATATGTCCTTTATGTACCTGGATGCCCATTTAATTTAATTTCTATCAGTCGATTGACTCGTTCTCATGACTGTGTTGTCACATTTACTAATTGCAATGTTACTTTGCAAGACCGAATATCAGGACGACAAATTGGTGTCGGATGTGAGTCTAATGGTCTTTATTATCTCTCAAACCCATCAACAGCGTGCCCTACCACATATTCTCCTCTTACTATACATGCTCAGTTAGGTCATCCGAGTCTTCCCAAACTTCAACAATTAGTACCTAATCTAACCAAAATATCTAGCTTAAATTGTGAGTCGTGTCAATTAGGGAAACACACTCGTAGTCATTTCACTGATCGAGCTAATAAACGAGCTTCCTCCCCATTTGCTTTAGTTCACTCAGATGTTTGGGGTCCCTCTCGTACTATTTCCACACTTGAGTCTAGATATTTTGTTACCTTTATCGATGATTTTTCCCGTTGTACGTGGTTATTTTTAATGAAAAATAGGTCTGAATTATTTTCTATTTTTGAACAATTTTATAAGGAAATTAAAACTCAATTTGGTGTATCCATTCGCACTTTGCGCAGTGATAATGCCCGTGAATATTTGTCCCATCAATTTCAAAATTTTATGACCTCTAACGGCATTCTTCATCAAACATCTTGTGCTCATACACCTCAACAAAATGGGGTAGCCGAACGCAAAAATCGGCACCTTATTGAAACCACTCGTACTCTCCTTCTTCATGGTAATGTACCATCTCGCTTTTGGGGCGATGCTGTTCTAACGGCGTGCTATCTTATAAATCGCATGCCTTCGTCTGCTCTTGATAACAAAGTCCCTCACTCGATCCTCTTTCCCGGTACCCCTCTTCACTCACTTCCTCCTCGGGTCTTCGGATCTACATGTTTTGTCCACAATCTCACTCCTGGTCTTGACAAACTTTCAGCTCGATCATTAAAATGTGTCTTTCTTGGTTATCATCGGTCCCAAAAAGGTTATCGTTGTTATTCTCCTACTCTTTGACGATATCTCATATCGGCGGATGTCACATTTTTTGAGTCTGTTACATACTATAGGTCGCTTCCTGATCCTTTGTCTGCAACTATTCCTCTGGACCTACCAAAGTCTATTTCACCTTCTATTTTACCATTAGAGCCTATTACGTATGCCCCACCTGAGACACCTCCTGTGGCCCATCCCACTGTCCCACTTGAGACTCCTCTTGTTGATACTCGATCCTCTTTCCTGGTACCCCTCTTCACTCACTTCCTCCTCGGGTCTTCGGATCTACATGTTTTGTCCACAATCTCACTCCTGGTCTTGACAAACTTTCAGCTCGATCATTAAAATGTGTCTTTCTTGGTTATCATCGGTCCCAAAAAGGTTATCGTTGTTATTCTCCTACTCTTCGACGATATCTCATATCGGTTGATGTCACATTTTTTGAGTCTGTTACATACTATGAGTCGCTTCCTGATCCTTTGTCTGCAACTATTCCTCTGGACCTACCAAAGTCTATTTCACCTTCTCTTTTACCATTAGAGCCTATTACGTATGCCCCACCTGAGACACCTCCTGTGGCCCATCCCACTGTCCCACTTGAGACTCCTCTTGTTGATCCTCCAACTGTACAACCTCTTCAGACATATCGTCGTCGTCAACCACCATCGGTTGTACATGTCTCTACACCTGTTCATACCGAGGTCATTCCAGACGCTCCTTCACCGCCACCTCCTTCTTTATCAGATCCGACCCTTGATATTTTTATTGCTATTCGTAAAGGTATACGTCCTACTCGTAACCCATCCCCTCATTACATTGGCTTGAGTTACCATCGTCTTTCTCCTTTGCATTATACTTGTTTGTCTTCCCTGTCTTCTGTTTCTATTCCTAAATCTCCAGGTGAAGCTTTATCTCACCCAGAGTGGAGATAAGCAATGATTGACGAGATGTGTGCACTTCAGAGTAGTGGTACATGAGAATTGGTTCCTTTACCGTCGGAAAAGTCTTTAGTAGGATGTCGTTGGCTTTATACGGTGAAAGTTGGTCCTGATGGAAAGATTGATCGTTTTAAAGCTCGTTTTGTAGCAAAAGGGTACACTCAAGTTTTTGGCCTCGATTACAGTGATACTTTCTCCCCTGTGGCTAAGATGGCCTCTGTTAGACTACTCCTCTCTATTGCAGCCATCAGACATTGGTCTCTACATCAACTTGACATTAAAAATGCGTTTTTGCATGGTGACCTTGAAGAAGCAGTGTATATGGAGCAACCACCTGGGTTTGTTGCTCAGGGGGAGTCCTCTACCATGGTTTGTCGACTTCAGAGGTCTCTCTATGGTCTTAAACAGTCTCCTCGAGCTTGGTTTGGTAGATTTAGCACAGTAGTGCAACAATTTGGCATGATTCGAAGTGAAGCTGATCATTCTCTTTTTTATCGCCACTCAACCCAAGGGTACGTTTACTTGATTGTCTATGTAGATGATATTGTCATAACTGGTAGTGATCAACAGGGCATACTCCAATTGAAACAACATTTATCTCATCAGTTTCAAACTAAAGATCTTGGCAAGCTTCGCTACTTCTTGGGTATTGAGGTAGCCCTATCTAAGGACGGCTTAGTAATTTCATAAAGAAAATATGCTATGGATATTCTCGAAGAGATAAGTTTGTTGAATGCCAAACCAGTTGACACTCCTATGGATCCAAACACCAAACTTCTACCTAATCATGGGGAGCCATTTTTAGATTCAGAGAGATACAGAAGATTGGTTGGTAAATTAAACTACCTCACAGTCACCCGTCCAGACATTTCTTTTGCAGTCAGTGTGGTAAGTCAATTCTTAAATTCTCCTTGTCAAGAACACTGGGATGCTGTGATATGAATCTTGAAATACATTAAAGGTGCTCCAGAAAAAGGTCTAATTTATGAAAACAAAGGACATACTCAGATAGTTGGTTATTCAGATGCCGATTGGGCAGGCTCACCCATTGATAGGCGATCCACTTCTGGATATTGTGTACTTGTTGGAGGAAACTTAATATCTTGGAAGAGTAAGAAACAAAGTGTAGTTGCAAGATCTAGCGCTGAAGCTGAATACAGGGCTATGGCATTAGTGACCTGTGAGCTCATTTGGTTGAAACAGTTACTCAAAGAGCTTCAATTTGAAGAGGCAACACAAATGACATTAATATGTGATAATCAAGCAGCATTGCACATTGCCTCTAATCCAGTTTTTCATGAGAGGACCAAGCATATTGAGATAGATTGTCACTTTGTAAGGGAGAAGATCGAATCAGGCGACATCACCACTAGTTTTGTTAATTCCAATGATCAATTGGCAGATGTATTCACTAAGTCTCTGAGAGGTCCTCGAATCAGTTATATATGTAACAAGCTTGGTTCATATGATTTATATGCTCCAGATTGAGGGGAAGTGTTGAAAATATATTTATATTTATTACATATCATGTAAATAGGGATAATATCTTCCGTATTTATTTTTGTATTTATTGCCTTGAGCCTATATAAAACAGACTCCGTTGTGTAGCTCAGACACACGGTTTCACCATATGTCTTTCATTTTCTCTTATTCAACACAAACTAATGATACCAAATCCATCATATTCAATAATTCACAATAATCACAGGTAGGAAAAAAAAGGATGGAGAAGAAGAAACCAAGAAATCTGACTTTAGGAAAATGTCACCATAATTAAGCAAGAAGCACAAGTCCTGGATTATCTTCACCATAGCTTCCATGTGCAACCCATTTTTCATAGATTACCATCCCTACAACACTGAAGGAGAAATCACAAGTCCATAACAAAGAAACATAAACGAAAAGGACTCATGATGCATAGAGATCAGCAAATCAAACTTCAGACGATGGCGATGGCTCAGCGCTATGAATGACATAATATTTTGACATTTTCGGATAAAATCCCTTGAAAATGTCAACTTCAATTATTTTGATTGCAGATAGAAGTGCTCAATATATCAACAAACAATTTCATCAATTTCTAATCCAAAGGCTGGTTTCTGTACCACGGTAAGGAAGAGGATATCTAATTAGGAGGAGAGTGATTCGTGTAGATCAACATTATAAAAAAAATTCATTAAAAAAGTTTAGGTACTAAGCAAATTCTTCCAAACAAAGAGCCGAGACTTGTTGACTGTTGTCCTTAATTCTTCGGCTGACATGTACGAATTCTCTTAAAAATACAAAGACACCCACATTCCAGTTCACAGTGAATAAATCAAATCTTAAGATCAAACATAAGGTCAACCAATCTAGAACAGAAGCATAGAAAAAAATGATTTTGTTCCCATGGCCATAAATCATGATCATTATAATCTTCTACACGGCTACCAGACCCCAACAATAATCATAATAACTCTGTAACGCAATAAAAGAAATGAATTGATAAAACTAAACACTCAAAATAGAAAAGAAAAATGAAGAAACACCAATCTGTAATCCAATTAGAGATAACCATATAGAAGGGAAGTCCATCTTCACCATAGTAGTGCCACAGTGTGGTCACAAAGATTACCTCCCCTATAACACCAAAGTAGAAATCATAAATTGACATAACTAGATAATTAAAGTCGACAAAGAAATAATGATATATTGATAAAACTAAACACTCAAAATAGAAAAGGAAAATGAAGAAACACGAATCTATAATCCAAATAGAGATAATCATATAGAAGGGAAATCCATCTTCGCCATAGTTTCGAAGTGCCACAGTGTGGTCACATAGATCACCTCCCCTATAACACCAAAGTAGAAATCACAAATTGACATAACTAGATAATTAAAATCGACAAAGAAATAATGAAATGAAAAGAATTTGAGGCAGTGGCTGACCATTATGAAGGACGTTACACTACACTGCAGATCAACAGGTTAACAATTCAGAATGTGTGTGTGTGGTATTAAAACAATAGACAAAAATTAAGTTATGCAGAAAAAATTAGATTTATCGAAAACCATTTGCCATCCTTAGCCTTCCACAATCAGGAATCTTAGAACGCTCTACACTTGAGCACAAGTAGTTCTTAGCCTTACAAGAAAAGGCATATGAGAACTCCTGCTTGCTGTAAAATGCTTCACGTATCTCTCTGATCAAATGAAAAATAATATTCAAGGAATCGACTTCAAAGAATAGTCAATAGTATCAATTACTTGAGATCTTAAGCATATTGATAAGCAAATAACAATCTCAACCAAGGAAAGCTTTTATATAAGAACAAACTCTGAAGTCGAAACAATCCAGATGCAGACAATCATCTTAAAGAATTAAGGCACGTAAAATGGGGAGAAGGAAATTTTGTCCAAACCAAGAAGCAAGAATGTAGAGCCCAACCGTGTCGTCCTAAATTCCAACATTCAGTTCACACTGCCAAGAAACCAAATCTTAAAACCAAGCATAAGGATGACTACTAAATAACAAAAAACATGGAAAAAGTCATTTTATTCCCAAAGTTGGAGACTATGATCTTCTGCGACAGCTACCACACCCAAGAAGAAGTCACTAAAAGGAATGAAACAATTAAACTACCAATAATAGAAAGATTGAAAACACTAAATCCATAATCTGAATAGAGATAATCTTATTGAACAAAAAGAACAACTAATCCTGGATTATCTCCACCATAGCTTCCACGTGCCACCAAGAGCTTGAAATGAAACATTATGATCAAACATTATAATGGATAAATAAAAAGTATAATATTGTATAGAATCCAAAATTACAACAACATACACCTATGAATCAATTAAAATTAACAGAAATCAAACCACCCTAACCACAATTATCCTATAGATTTATATAATTCGATTTTGAAACTTTGTCACAACTAATAATTATTTTTTGTTAATTTTTTTTTAACATAAACAGTTTTTTCTTATAAGATTTATCTATTTTCATACATTCAATCAAATTCATATGTAAAATTTTTCTCAAACTCACATGTAAAATTATAATTTTACTTTTGAGAAATCACTCTATACGAGACATAACAATCATTATATACTCATTCAGAGAGCCAAAAGGAAATGAGAGAAGAGGTGACTCGAGGTGGGTGTGGAGAGAAGCTGAGAAAAGTAAGGTGACTGTGTTTAGACATAAGATAAGGAGAAAATAGATGTCTCTTAAAAGAAACTAAAAATAGTAATATTTTTAAAAAAATTATTGAGGACTCTAAATCCTAAAGATTACCTTCCCTACAACACTATTACAAATCCTTAAAACTACACACCTGTAGCAATGGCATAGAGATAAAAAACTACAAAAAAACATATAATCAAAATTTCAAACATATAAAACTCAATAATATGAAAACATAAAAGATCAGCAAAACAAACTCGAGGTGGTAGCAATGGCTCAAAGCTATAAATTGACGTTATTTTTTTGATAGACAGCTGCAGAAATGCAGGTTAAATCAATGTGTGTTTTGTGTTGAGAGTTGAAACCATAGCCAAAAAATAATAATAGAGAAGAAATTAAACTCATCCAGAACAATTGTAAAGCATTCTTAAAGTTTAGATCCAGTCAGAGCAAAACCTTCGAACATGGAAGGGAACCCAAGAGTTAAGAATTATGATTTCTTGATTACCCCTAATAGAATAACCACTTAGAATAAGCAAACAGATGAAATTTGTAATAAAGTGAAAAATTGTATGGATACGATCAATCAATAAGCTCTTACTTTGCCTTGAAAGGGTGCTGCATAGGTAGATTAGAAGTTTCCAGCAAAAGAGAATTTCTTTTTTATTAAGTTCCAGGCTCCGGGCTTAAAAGCCGAATTAGCCATTGGGATTGGTGTACAGACAAGACTGATTGAGATTCGTAATTAGCAGCAACCAAAGAATGCTGCAAAAGGAATAGCCGGAAACACCTTTACAAAACCTACACAAGTAGTTGAAAACTGCAACACATTATTAATCTCCATATTATTAACCTCCATGATTAGTAAAGAAATAATACCGAAAGAATTGACAGAGAAGCGTCAGATTATCGAGGTCTTCATCATATCAATAAGCATACCCTAACAATCCCTAATTATGGATGCAGAACATAAAAATAAGTTTCCCTGATAAAGGAACCATATAGAAACAAACCATCTGGAAGACAAAACTCAAGAACAATACCAGCCAACTCACGAATAGATTAATAAAAAACAATCCTTCTCTTGTTTGTTATTAAACCTAATAATGTAGGAATTCTTTGACAATCTTTTCCTTAGCTTTTAAGTCATTGTTGCCTCTCTTCTACAAGACTAAAGAGGGAAAATCACATATGCAAAATTTCAAATTCTTACAACCAACAAAATTACATAAATAATTCATGACATGACGTGTGAAGAACAGCAATGAAACTCAAGAGGTATTAAGACTCGAACGCACCAAGAAGTTGCGCATGTATGGCTCAAATCCAGAAACAAACCCTACCCAGAAAAGAAAAGAAACCCTACACAATTAAGGACATCAAACAGATAAGCTGGTGATACCAAACCACATAAATATTTGAAACTGTGGAAAGAAAAATAGTACCAACGGTGAAAACTAGAAAAGGTCACAATAATTAAGCATGAAGCTAACTTCTTCATAAAATGTTGCCCAACAATATTCGAACACTCAACTGCACAAAAACAAATTGCACTAATTTATTCAAATGTGTAATCCATCAGACCAGAAAGAAAAAAAACACTAAACTCTTAAAACAAGTTAAATGATGATAAAAGTTATCTCATAATATCCCTTGAAAATTCCAACTTCAATTATGTTGATTGAGGATAGCAGTGCTCAATATATTTTACAGAGATCAACTTCAAATGCAAAGGCAGGTTAGGAAGAAGATTAGGGAGGAGGGAGATTCCTGTAGTTCCAACATTATAAAATAATATTCCAATAGAAAGTATAGGAGTAGCAAAATTTTCCAAACCAAGAGGCAGGAACAAAGAGCCCAACCTTGTTGTCCTAAATTCTCTGGCTGAGATAGGAAATATTATCTAACATGTATAGAAACCTGTGGAAAACACAAAGACACTGTCAAGATAATTAGAATCAACAAAGAAATATTGATATGAAAAGAATTCATGAAATACAGTTGAGAGCAACAAATCAAGGCTGAACACTATAAGGATGTTACTATTATAATACACTACGCTGCTGAAAAACAGGTTAACCAGCTTGCTGCAAAATGAGAACTTCAACTCATAAATCTCTCAGTGATCGAATGAAGAATAATATTCAAGGAATTGACTTTAAAGGATAGTCAATTGAAGTATAAACTTCTTGTGATCTAAAGCATATCTAGAAGCAAATCATAACATTCTCAACCAAGGAAGCAGGTCGGTCATAAATAAGAACAAACTCTGAAGTTGAACCCATCTAGAAGCAGACAATCATCCAAAGAATTAAGGCACTTCTATCCACCTTTATTTTAGAGAAGTCAACTTGTTTGTTGAATTTGAAAAAATATGTTGATTTCTATAGTAAGAATGAGTTTTTGTAGGTGGGAGGGAAAGTCAAAAGAGATAGAATAGATTTTTCATTAATTATACTAGAATTTCCAATTGGTATTAAAAATGCCATATTGTCTTAATTAATATTCCAAATTTCTAATGACGCAGTTAGCAACGCATTATAATCCACAATTCAATTTGAGGCACATACGAATTCGGTGAAATTACGAAACTCATTAATTAACAAACATAACAAAGAAGAGAGTTATAGATGTCACCCACTAGCTCAGTGGTGATGATCGTGTTAACTGCCTTGAAGTTACAAGACCCAAGTCCCTTGGTCGTGATAATAGCCATCAAATGCAGAAGAAGCATGATTCATAACATTGTTATGCCCATAGCAACTCTCCCCAGGTTTGAACCAACAAATGACGATCATACGTAATAATCTAGAAAGAAGAAAACTTCAATGTCTAATAAAACAACATAAACGTATGATAAACAATATTTGAACATAGAAACTAAGGCTAATTCATTCAATTGTTCCACCCTTGAGGAGCAAAGTAATCCAAAAAGCGAGGTTAGCATGTATGTCTCTCTAATTCTGAAACAAATTCTGAAACAAACCCCTGACAGAACTATGTTGATAAGAAATAATTGATAAGTGATAACCGATACGTGATAAGTGATAGCTAATAAGTGATAAATTATAGTTGATAAGTGATAAATGATAAGTGATAAGTGATAAATAATAAGTGATAGCTAATAAATGATAAGTAATAACTAATAAGTGATAACTGATAAATAATTGTTGATAAGTGATAGTTGATAAGTGATAATCGATAAGTGATAGTTAATAAGTGATAATCGATAAGTGATAGTTAATAAGTGATAATCGATAAGTGGTGACTAATAAGCGATAAGTGATAGCTAATAAGTAATAGTTGCTAGTCGATAAGTGATAAAGAAGCAAGAATACAACAAACACACACAAACTGATGATACCAAACCCGTTATATATTTAATAATCCACAAAAATCAGACTTCAAAATCGTGAAAAGGAAGAGAAACATGTCAAAAAAGAACCAAGAATTCGAACTCCAAGAAAGTGTCCATAATTGTGCACAAAGCTAGATTTATCCGGTAATGTTGCTCTCAAACACTTAACTGCACAAAAACAAGTGCACAATTTAATTCATATGTGCAAACATTCAAAAAACAGAAAAAGACAAAGAAACTCATCAAAGTAAAATAATCCTAAGCTGTTCATTTGAGAATGATTTTATTCTCATGGCCACCAAAACTGTTATAATCTCCTATCCAATTGAGAATGATTTTATTCTCATGGCCACCAAAACTGTTATAATCTTCTACCACACCTACCAACATTCATAATAATCCTATAACCACCCATGAAGAAATCACAAAAGGAACGAATCAATCAATAAAACTAAATACTCAAAATCGATAAGGAAGGCTGAAAAACATCCATAATCCAAATAGAGATAATCACATTGAATGAAAAGACTACCTTCCCTATAGGAAGTCCTTGATAATCTCTGCCATTGTTTTCACATGCCACAGCGTGTTAATAGATTACCTACCCTATAATGAAGTACAAATCACAAATTGGGATAACTAGATATTTAGAATTGCAAAGAAATATTGAAATTAGACTTTTCATGATATAACTAGCAAAAGAGATCAACAAATCAAACTCGAGGTGGTGGCAGAACCCTATGAAGGATGTTTCTATTATGATACACTACTCTTCAGAAAAACATGTTAACAATTCAGTGTGTATGTCTGGTGTTAAAACCATAGACAGAAATATCGAAATGAGACTTCATGATATAACTAGCAATAGAGATCAACAAATCAAACTCGAGGTGGTGGCTGAACACTACGAAGAAGGATATTTCCATTATGATACACTACTCTGCAGAAAAACATGATAACAATTCAATGTGTATGTCTGGTGTTAAAACCATAGACAGAAAATAAAGGTAGTGCAGAATAAATTACATCCATCCAAAACCACATCTTAAACACTCTACCCTGGAACACAAGTAGTTTTTAGCTTGCGGCAACATGCTTCAACACATTTTTCTCTCTGTGATTAAATGAAGAATAATAATCAAAGAATTGATTTAAAAGATAAGTATCAGTTTTAGAGACGAACCATGGAATTAAGGCACTCATCCTAAAGAATTAAGGCACTCATCTCCAATCACCATGGAAAATGACAAAATTCTTCTTGGTGACATTAACTTTGTTGGAGGAATTTGAAAAAGATGTTCATGTCAGTTAATAATGTGTTTGAAGGTGGAAAAGTCATAAGAGGTTAAATAGAATTTCCAATTGGTATTAACTATCGCATTACTGTCTCAATTAAAATCTAAAATTTCTAATACATATCAGATCCAATTTGGAGCACATATGAATTCAAGAGCAATTACTCAATAATTAACCAACATATAACTAAGAAGAGAGTTATAGATGTCACTCACTAGGCTCAGTGGTGGTGATCATACCAGCTCCATTGAAATCACAAGACCCAAGAGACTCCCTTGATTATCAAAGGCATAAGAAGCACGATACATAAAATTATTATGATCATAGCAACTCTCACCAAGTTGAATCTCCAAATGCTGAACGTACATAATAATCTAAGAAGAAACTTCGATATCTAATAAAACTACTCATACAGTTTTTCCACCTTAAAGAGCAAATTTTGTACGCAAAAGTAATCCAGAAAGCAAGGTTTGCATGTATCTTGAAACAAACCCCAACTAGTCATGAAGACAAAATCCACCAAGCAGAACTGTGTTGTGCACATATATTTCTAATCCTGAAACAATCCCCAATTGTTACATGAAACAAACTAATGATACCAAACCCATCATATTCAATAATTCACAAAAATCAAATCACAGATAGGAAAAAAAGCATGGAGAAGAAGAAACCAAGAATTCTTGACTTTAGGAAAATGTCACCATAATTATGCAAGAAGCTAGATTTTTCAGGTATGTTGCTCAACTATTTTCAAACATTTCACTGCAGAATAACAAATGCACAATTTAATATTCATAAAAGTTAAATTCACAAAAATCAAATCACAGATAGGAAAAAAAGCATGGAGAAGAAGAAACCAAGAATTCTTGACTTCAGGAAAATGTCACCATAATTATGCAAGAAGCTAGATTTTTCAGGTATGTTGCTCAACTATTTTCAAACATTTCACTGCGGAATAACAAATGCACAATTTAATATTCATAAAAGTTAAATAACCCTAAGCTCTTAATTTTATTATCTGATAGAATCCCTTCAAAATTCCAATTTCCATGATTGCATATTGCAGCGATTAATATATAAAAAACAGACAACTTGGACTAGCAAATTCATCTAAAAAAAGAAGCAGGAACAAAGAACCCAACCATATCGTCCTAAAATCCCACTGTCAACAAATCATATCTTAAACCAAGCATAGGGATGACCAATCCAAAACAGAGATAGAAAAAAAGTGATTTTATTCCCAAGGTTGGAGACCATAATCTTTCGCTGCAGCAGCCACTGACATTCATAACCCTGTAACTTCAAAGAAGAAACATCTAAAAGGAATGAATCGATAAAAATAAACACTTAGAGATAATACTATTGAACAAATAGAATAACTCGTCCTGGATTATCTCCACCATAGCTTCCACGTGCCACCAAGTGTTCATAGATTACCATCCCTACAACAATGAAGGAGAAATCACAAGTCCATAAAACTACACACTTAGAACTGACAAAGAAACATAAACGAAAAGGACTCCTGTTGCATAGAGATCAGAAAATCAAACTTCCGAAGATGCCGATGGCTCAGCCCTATGAATGACATAAATATTTTGACATTTTCAGATAAATCCCTTGAAAATTTCAACTTCAATTATTTTGATTGCAGATAGAAGTGATCAATATATCTACAAACAATTTCATCAATTCCTAATCCAAAGGCTGGTTCTCTGTACCACTGTAAGGAAGAGGATATCTAATTAGGAGGAGAGTGATTCGGGTAGATCAACATTATAAAAAAATTCATTAATAAAGTTTAGTTACTAAGCAAATTCTTCCAAACAAAGAGCCCAGACTTGTTGTCCTTAATTCTTCGGCTGACATGTACGAATTCTCTTGAAAATACAAAGACACCCACATTCCGGTTCACAGTGAATAAATCAAATCTTAAGATCAAACATAAGGTAAACCTAATAATGTAGGAATTCTTTGACAATCTCTTCCTTAGCTTTTAAGTCATTGTTTGCCTCTCTTCTACAAGAGGTATGAAGACTCGAACCCACCAAGAAGTTGCGCATGTATGTCCCAAATCCAGAAACAAACCCTACCCCAGAAAGGAAAAGAAACCCTACACAATTAGGGACATCAAACAGATAAGCTGGTGATACCAAACCAGTAATATCATGTGTTCAATAAATATTTGAACACTCAACTGCACAAAAACAAATTGCACTACTTTATTCAAATGTGTAATCCATCAGAAACCAGAAAAAAGAAACCAAACTCCTAAAACAAGTTAAATGATCTTATATGTTATCTGATAATATCCCTTGAAAATTCCAACTTCAGTTATGTTGATTGCAGATAACAGTCCTCAATTAATTTTAGAGACAATTTGATCAACTTCTAACGCAAAGGCAAGTTAGGAAGAAGATTAGGAAGGAGAGAGATTCCTGTAGTTCAACATTATAAACAATATTCCAATAGAAAGTATAGGTAGCAAAATTTTCCAAACCAAGAGGCAGGAACAAAGAGCCCAACCTTGTTGTCCTAAATTATCCGCGGCTGAGATAGGAAATATTATCTAACATGTACAGAAACCTGCGGAAAACACAAAGACACCCACATTCCAGTTCACACTATCAAGAAATCAAATCTCAAGACATAAGGACAACCAATCTAGAAAAAATGATTTTATTCCCAAGGTTGTCGAAAACCAAGATCTTAATCTTCAACCACAGCCACAACATCCCACCAACATAACCCTGTAACACCCAAGAAGAAATCACAAAAAGGAATGATTTGATAAAACTAAACACTCGAAATTGATAAGGAAGACTGGAAACCCAAATCCACAGTCCAAATAGAGATAATCATATTGAATGAAAAGAATTTTTGTCTTGATTGTGTTTAAAAACCTAAAGCTGAAGAGGAAGTCCTTGACAATCTATGCCATAGTTTCCATGTGCCACTGCGTGTTCATATGTTATCTCTCCTATAACACCAAAATAAAAATCACAAATTTAGGTAACTAGATAATTAGAATCAACAAAGAAATATTGATATGAAAAGAATTCATGAAATACAGTTGAGAGCAACAAATCAAGGCTGAACACTATGAAGGATGTTACTGTTATAATACCCTATGCTGCTGAAAAACAGGTTAACAATACAATGTGTATGACTGGCGTTAAAACCATAGACAAAAAAATAAAGGTAATATAGAATAAATTAGATTAATCCAAAACCATTTGCCATTCTTAGCCTTCCAAATCAAGAATCTTAAAACACTCTTACACTTGATAGTGGATAAGTGATAAGTATTATCAAGTCTTTAGTAGGATGTCGTTGGCTTTATACGGTGAAAGTTGGTTCTGATGATAAGATTGATCGTTTTAAAGCTCGTTTGGTAGCAAAAGGGTACACTCAAGTTTTTGGCCTCGATTACAGTGATACTTTCTCCCCTGTGGCTAAGATGGCCTCTGTTCGACTACTCCTCTCTATTGCAGCCATCAGACATTGGTCTCTACATCAACTTGCCATTAAAACTGCTTTTTTGCATGGTGACCTTGAAGAAGAAGTGTATATGGAGCAACCACATGGGTTTGTTGCTCAGGGGGAGTCCTCTACCATGGTTTGTCGACTTCAGAGGTCTCTCTATGGTCTTAAACAGTCTCCTCGAGCTTGGTTTGGTAGATTTAGCACAGAAGTGCAACAATTTGGCATGATTCAAAGTGAAGCTGATCATTCTCTTTTTTATCGCCACTCAACCCAAGGGTGCATTTACTTGATTGTCTATGTAGATGATATTGTCATAACTGGTAGTGATCAACAGGGCATACTCCAATTGAAACAACATTTATCTCATCAGTTTCAAACTAAAGATCTTGGCAAGCTCCACTACTTTTTGGGTATAGAGGTAGCCCAATCTAAGGACGGCTTAGTAATTTTACAAAGAAAATATGCTATGGATATTCTTGAAGAGACAGGTTTGTTGAATGCCAAACCGGTTGACACTCTTATGGATCCAAACATCAAACTTCTACCTAATCATGGGGAGCCATTTTTAGATTCAGGGAGATAGAGAAGATTGGTTGGTAAATTAAACTACCTCACAATCACCCGTCCAGACATTTCTTTTGCAGTCAGTGTGGTAAGTCAATTCTTAAATTCTCCTTGTCAAGAACACTGGGATGCTGTGATACGAATCTTAAAATACATTAAAGGTGCTCCAGGAAAAGGTCTAATTTATGAAAACAGAGGACATACTCAGATAGTTGGTTATTCAGATGCCGATTGGGCAGGCTCACCCATTGATAGGCGATCCACTTCTGGGTATTGTGTACTTGTTGGAGGAAACTTAATATCTTGGAAGAGTAAGAAACAAAGTGTAGTTGCAAGATCTAGCGCTAAAGCTGAATACAGGACTATGGCATTAGTGACCTGTGAACTCATTTGGTTGAAACAGTTACTCAAAGAGCTTCAATTTGAAGATGCAACACAAATGACATTAATATGTGATAATCAAGCAGCATTGCACATTGTCTCTAATCCAGTTTTTCATGAGAGGACCAAATATATTGAGATAGATTGTCACTTTGTAAGGGAGAAGATCAAATCAGGCGACATCACCACTAGTTTTGTTAATTTCAATGATCAATTGGCAGATGTATTCACTAAGTCTCTGAGAGGTCCTCGAATCAGTTATATATGTAACAAGTTTGGTGCATATGATTTATATGCTCCAGCTTGAGGGGGAGTGTTGAAAATATATTTATATTTATTACATATCATGTAAATATGGATAATATCTTCCATATTTATTTTTGTATTTATTGCCTTGAGCCTATATAAAACAGACTCCGTTGTGTAGTTCAGACACACGGTTTCACCATATGTCTCTCTCATTTTCTCTTATTCAACAAATACGATAACAACATAATTAAATTTATTTATTGATTCATCGTTTAAATAATATATTTTTTATTTTAAAAGAATTTTAATTTTATTATAATTAATTTACATGAGCCTATAATTCGAAGATATAATAATTAAGTTTTGTTATTTTTCTGCATGTAAACCTATTAACATTATATTGAAATATGAGATGACAACCTAAAATTATTTTTCATAAATTTTCTTACAATATATTTAGACTTTAAATTTTATATACAATAAACTACAACTTCAAAAGTACATATTTTTCTTAAGCATTAATTGAACATTTCATTGTATAAATTAATAATTAATATCATACAATATCATTAAAAAAAATAGTATCTACAACATGCCATAAACAGAAATGTAAAAACTAAATAATATTGTTCACAATTTAATACTATAGCATAGCATGTTTCGAGTACATCTCTAAGATGGTTTTAAATTAAATATTTCTTCAAATAATTTGACTAGAATAAGCTTTAATTAAAACTATATCTAATTTTTTATCCAATTTCAAATTTTTGGAGTTTCTTTCTTAAAGAAAGACCAAAAAGTTAAGAAAAAAAAAATACAGATAAAACAAAACTAACATCCAAAATGCAAGAAAAAATGCTACGTTAACTCTGTCAGTAGCGTAGTTGAACGTCACAATTTATTAACCACAGTTTAAATTCAAATTAGCCACGCTTAAAAGAATCGTGGTAAAATATTTTTAGCCACAGTTGTTTTACGATTAGCCACACTAAACCATGTTAATTGATAACACAACATTTCTGTTTTCACTTTTCCCATGGGCCAATCGTGGCTAATGTTTTTTTTTTTTTTTTAATATCTGTTGCCAGGTCTTTCCTTATTTTGATCATAATTTCTTAACATTGTCAAACCAAATATTTTACAATAAATTAATCAAGATAAAACCCATAAAATATGTCATAAACATAACTATTTATTTGCAATACACTAGGAAGATATTCTTAACAAATATAGCAACAATAACTAATTATTAATATAAAAGTATAAAATAGTTTACACCAACAACAAAACTTAAACTAGTAGTCAAAGTGTCAAAACATTCTAAAATCTTATAGATAAACTAATGAAGCATACAAAACCCGTGCTTTGACAGCTATCACCTGGTATATTCCCAACAGAGGCAACATATATATAAATTCATCCAGAAATAGGAATGGTGAGTTTCCCATGAAGTATGTTGTTGAAACATCACTTGTTCAAGTATTTAATGTAAATTGGATGAATATGGCCAGAGTTTCCAGCATTACAATTCAACTATCAAAATCAAAGTCAAATAACAAACAATCATTAATCATAACAATTTAAAGCTCTAGGAAGCTACCAGGATAATTAGTTGATTAATAGATCAGTATTCAAAACCAAGGTAGTCTAAGTTTGATATATGCTAAACATATAAATCTTAGTATAAATTTGATGTAATGGAAGTTTAGAGCTCAAAACAACCTCTGTATCATACTGCAGAGTCTTCACACAATCTAAGTCTGGTTTGCAGACCAGAAGCTTTCCACAATCAACATCCATGTTGCAGATCAAGGAAGCCATGAACAAGTCTTCTTCACTCTGTCACTTAAAGACACCAAAGCTGAAAAATGACTAAGTGACAATAAATATTGCACAAACCATTTAAAGGCAAAATGTAGTCATAAATACAGCAGTTTGCTCATGGTAATGCATGCATTGTTGGCTTTCTTCAAATTGAATAGAAAATCAAATATTGGTCGAGAACTGACAAAAATGCATGCTATAACCCTACTACATGACAAATTGAGATAACCCTATAATGAAGTACAAATCACAAAATGAGATGACTAGATATTTAGAATTGCAAAGAAATATTGAAATGAGACTTCATATAACTAGCAATAGAGATCAACAAATCAAACTCGAGGTGGTGGCTGAACACTATGAAGAACGATATTTCTATTATGATACACTACTCTGCAGAGAAACATGCTACCAATTCAATGTGTATTGTGTATGTCCAGTGATAAAACCATAGACAGAAAAAAAAAGGTAATGCAGAATAAATTACATTCATCCAAAACACATCTTAAACACTCTACCCTAGAACACAAGTAGTTTTAGCCTTTCAGAAAACACATCAAAACTCCAGCTTGCTGCAACACTTCAACACATTTATCTCTCTGTGATTAAACGAAGAATATCAATCAAAGAATTGATTTAAAAGAATAGTAAGAATAAGTATCAGTTTTTTAGATGAACCAAGGAGTGTTTCTCAAGAATAGTAAGAATAAGTATCAGTCATAAAAAATAAGAAGAAACTCTGAAATCGAAACCAATCAAAGCAGACAATCATTCTAAAGAGTTAAGGCACTCATCTCCGATCACCATGGAAAATGATAAAATTCGTCTTGTTAACATTAACTTGTTGGAGGAATTTGAAAAAGATGTTCATGTCAGTTAATAATGTGTTTGAAGGTGGAAAAGTCATAAGAGGTGAAATAGAATTTCCAATTGGTATTAACTATGGCATTAATGTCTTAATTAAAATCAAAAATTTCTAATGCATATCAGATCCAATTTGGTGCACATTCAAGAGCAATTACTCGGGAATTAACGAACATATAACTAAGAAGAGCCTTATAGATGTCACTCACTAGGCTCAGTGGTGGTGATCATAGCAGCTCCATTGAAATCACAAGACCCAAGAGACTCCCTTGATTAACAAAGGCATAAGAAGCATGATACATAAAAATTATTATGATCATAGCAACTCTCACCAAGTTGAATCCTCCAAATGCTGAACGTACATCATAATCTAGGAAGAAACTTCAATATCTAATAAAACTACATATACATCTCAGAACTTCATAAAGAAACATATAGGAACATGAATAAAACTACTCATTCAGTTCTTCCACCTTGAGGAGCAAATTTTGTAGGCAAAAGCAATCCAGAATGAAGACAAAATCCACCAAGCAGAACTGTGTTGTGCACTTGTATATTTCTAATCCTGAAACAATCCCCAATTGTTTACACGAAGAAGCATGATGACAACATCAAACAAACAAATGATACCAAACCCATCATATTCAATAATTCACAAAAATCAAATACTTAAAATCACAGGTAGGAAAAATAAGCATGGAGAAGAAGCAACCAAGAATTCTGACTTTAGGAAAATGTCACCATAATTATGCAAGGAGCTAGATTTTTCAGGTTGCTCAACTATTTTCAAACATTTCACTGCAGAATAACAAATGCAATTTTTAATATTCATATGTGCAGACATTCAAAAACAAAAAGAAAGACAAGCATACTCATCAAAGTTAAATAACCCTAAAGCTCTTAATGCTATTATTCTGATAGAATCCCTTCAAAATTCCAATTTCCATTATGTTGATTGCATGTTAAATATATAAACAACAGACAACCTGGACTAGTAAATTCATCTAAACCAAGAAGCATGAACAAAGAACCCAACCATATCGTCCTAAAATCCCACTGTCAACAAATCAAATCTTAAACCTAGCATAGGGAAGACCAATCCAAAACAGAGATAGAAGTTGGGGACCATAGTCTTTCGCTACAGCAGCCACCGACATTTATAACCCTGTAACATCAAAGAAGAAATATCTAAAAGGAATTAATCGATAAAAATAGACACTAAAAATAGAAATTGAAAACACAGAAAACATAATCCGAATAGAGATAATCCTATTGAACAAACACAATAACTAGCCCTGGATTATCTCCACCGTAGCTTCCATGTCAAACCAAGTGTTCATAGATTACCATCCCTATATCACTGAAGAAGAAATCACAAGTCCATAACAAAGAAAAATAAACGAAAAGGACTCATGATGCATAGAGATCAGCAAATCAAACTTCAGACGATGGCGATGGCTCAGCGCTATGAATGACATAATTACTTTGACATTTTCAGATAAAATCCCTTGAAAATGTCAACTTCAATTATTTGATTGCAGATAGAAGTGCTCAATATATCAAAAATTTCATCAATTTATACTCCAAAGGCTGGTTCTCTGTACCACTGTAAGGAAGAGGATATCTAATTAGGAGGAAAGTGATTCGGTGTAGATCAACATTATAAAAAAATTCATTAAAAAAGTTTAGGAGTAGCAAATTCTTCCAAACAAAGAGCCCAGACTTGTTGTCCTTAATTCTTCGGCTGACAAGTATGAATTCCCTTGAAAATACAAAGACACCCACATTCCAGTTCACAGTGAATAAATCAAATCTTAACATCAAACATAAGGACAACCAATCTAGAACAGAAGCATAGAAAAAAATGATTTTGTTCCCAAGGCCAAAAATCAAGATTATTATAATCTTCTACACGGCTACCAGACCCCAACAATATTCATAGTAACCCTGTAACGCAATAAAAGAAATGAATTGATAAAACAAAACACTCAAAATAGAAAAGGAAAATGAAGAAACACAAATCTGTAATCCAAATAGAGATAATCATATAGGGAAGTCCATCTTCGCCATAGTTTCGAAGTGCCAGTGTGGTCACATAGATTACCTCCCCTATAACACCAAAGTAGAAATCACAATTGACATGACTAGATAATTAAAATCGACAAAGAAATAATGAAATATGGATAAAACTAAACACTAAAAATAGAAAAGGAAAATGAAGAAACACAAATCTATAATCCAAATAGAGATAATCATATTAGAAGGGATGTCCATCTTCGCCATAGTTTCGAAGTGCCACAGTGTGGTCACATAGATTAACTCCACTATAACACCAAAGAAGAAATCACAAATTGACATAACTAAATAATTAAAATCGACAAAGAAATAATGAAATGAAAAGAATTTGAGGCAGTGGCTGCTGACCATTATGAAGGATGTTACACTACACTGCAGATCAACAGGTTAACAATTAAAACGCTCTACACTTGCCACATCCAAGAAGAAACCACTAAAAGGAATAATAATAGAAAGATTGAAAACACGTAATCCATAATCTGAACAGAGACATTGAACAAAAAGAGATATTGAACAAAAAGATCTTATTGAACAAAAAGAACAACTAATCCTGGATTATCTCCACCATAGCTTCCACGTGCCACCAAGAGCTTGAAATGAAACATTAAGATCAAACATTATAATGAATAAATAAAATATATAATATTGTATAGAATCCAAAATTACAACATACACCACATGAATCAATTAAAATTAACAGATATCAAGCCACCCTAACCACAGTTATCCTATAGATTTTATATAATTTGAGTTTTGAAACTTTGTCACAACTAATAATTATTTTTTGTTAATATTTTTTTAACATAAACATATTTTTCTTGTAAAATTTATCTATTTTCATGCATTCAATCAAAAGGACTCTAAATTCTAACGATTACCTTCCATACAACACTGAAGAAGAAATTACAAATCCATAAAAATACACACCTGTAGCAATGGCATAGAGATAAAAAACTACAAACAAACATATAATCAAAAATTCAAACATATAAAACTCAATAATATGAAAACATAAAGATCAGCAAAACAAACTCGAGGTGGTAGCAATGGCTCAAAGCTATGAATTGACTGTATTAATTCGATAGACAGCTGCAGAAATGCAGGTTAAATCAATGTGTGTCTTGTGTTGAAAGTTGAAACCATAGCCAAAAAGTAATAATAGAGAAGAAATTAGACTCATAATTGTAAAGCATTCTTAATGTTTAGATCCAGTCTTTCAATAAGCAAAACCATCGAACATGGAAGGGATAAACACAAGTAGTTGAACACTGCAACACATTATTAATCTCCATATTATTAACCTCCATGATTAGTAAAGAAATAATACCGAAAGAATTGTCAGAGAAGCGTCAGATTATCGAGGTCTTCATCATATCAATAAGCATACCCTAACAATCCCAAATTATGGAAGCAAAACATAAAAATAAGTTACCCTGAAAAAGGAACCATATAGAAACAAACCATCTGGAAGACAAATCTCAAGAACAATACCAGCCAACTCACGAACAGATTAATCAAAAATAATACTTCTCTTGTTTGTTATTAAATCTAATAATGTAGGAATTCTTTGACAATCTTTTCCTTAGCTTTTAAGTCATTGTTGGCCTCTCTTCTACAAGACTAAAAGGGAAAATCACATGCAAAATTCCAAATTCTTAGAACAAACAAAATTACATAAATAATTCATGACATGACGTGTGAAGAACGGCAATCAAACTCAAGAGGTACGAAGACTCGAACCCACCAAGAAGTTGCGCATGTATGGCTCATATCCAGAAACAAACCCTACCCAGAAAAGAAAAGAAACCCTACACAATTAAGGACATCAAACAGATAAGCTGGTGATACCAAACCACATAACATGTGTTCAATAAGTATTTGAAATTGTGGAAAGAAAAATAGTAGGAACCGTGAAAACTAGAAAAGGTCACCATAATTAAGCATGAAGCTAACTTCTTCATAAAATGTTGCCCAACAATATTCGAACACTCAACTGCACAAAAACAAATTGCACTACTTTATTCAAATGTGTATCAGACCAGAAAAAAGAAACTAAACTCTTAAAACAAGTTAAATGATCTTAGATGTTATCTGATAATATCCCTTGAAAATTCCAACTTCAATTATGTTGATTGCAGATAGCAGTGCTCAATATATTTTACAGACAATTTGATCAACTTCTAATGCAAAGGTAGGTTAGGAAGAAGATTAGGGAGGAGGGAGATTCCTGTAGTTCAACATTATAAAAAATATTCCAATAGAGAGTATAGGAGTAGCAAAATTTTCCAAACCAAGAGGCAGGAACAAAGAGCCCAACACAAAGACTGTCAAGAAATCAAATCTCAGAACATACATAAGAAATCACAGAAGAAATAATGATTTTGTTTCCTAGGTGGTCTAAAATCCAAGATCCACCAACTTTGATAATAACCCAGTAACACCCAAGAGGAAATCACAAAAAGGAATGATTTGATAAAACTAAACACTTGAAATTGATAAGGAGGACTGGAAACGCAAACCCATAATCCAAATAGAGATAATCATATTGAATGAAAAGAATTTTTGTCTTGATTGTGTTTAAAAACCTAATGCTGAATAGGAAGTCCTTGACAATATATGCCATAGTTTCCATGTGCCACTGAGTGTTCATATACCTCTCCTATAACACCGAAATAAAAATCACAAATTGAGGTAACTAGATAATTAGAATCAACAAAGAAATATTGATATAAAAAGAATTCATGAAATACAATTCAGAGCAACAAATCAAGGCTGAACACTATGAAGGATGTTTACACTACGCTGCTGAAAAACAGGTTAACAATCCAATGTGTATGACTGGTGTTAAAACAATAGACAGAAAAATAAAGGTAAACATAATAAATTAGATTAATCCAAAACCATTTGCCGTTCTTAGCCTTCCAAACCAAGAATCTTAAAACACACTTGAGAACAAGTAATTTTTAGCCTTCTAGAAAACACATCAAAACTCCAGCTTGCTGCAAAATGAGAACTTCAACTCACATAAGTAATTCTTAGCCTTTTAAGCGATAGTTGATAAGTAAAAAGTGATAACTAATAAGTGATAAGTGATAATTGATAGTGGATAAGTGGCAAGTATTATCAAGTGATAACTGATAAAGAAGCAAGACAATAAACACACACAAACTGATGATACCAAACCCGTTATATTCAATAATTCACAAAATATCAGACTTCAAAATCGTGAAATGGAAGAGAAATATGTCAAAGAACCAAGAATTCAAACTCCAGGAAAGTGTCGCCATAATTGTGCATGAAGCTAGATTTATCATGTAATGTTGCTCTCAAACACTTAACTGCACAAAAACAAGTGCACAATTTAATTCATATGTGCAAACATTCAAGAAACAAAAAAAGACAAACAAACTCGTCAAAGTAAAATAACCCTAAGCTGTTCATGTTATTGTCTGATAAAATCCCTTTAAAATTCCAACTTCAATTGTGATGATTGCAGACTGCAGTGCTCAATATATAAAAGTGACAATTTAACCAAACTCCAACGGCAGTTCTCATGTACCACTGTAACCAAGATGATACTTAATTAGGAGAAGAGATCATTCATAGATCAACATTATCAAAAACTTCCAATGAAAAGTAAAAGAGTAGCAAATTTATCCAAACCAAGAGGCAGGAATATAGAGCCCAGCCATGACGTCCTAAACCCCCCATCCTGCCATAGGAAATATATATAATTCTACAGAAAAACACAACGACCACAACATTCAGTTCTCACTGTCAAGAAGCCAAATCTTAAAAATATTCATAAATAACAAAAACAAATAAAAAGAGTGATTTTATTCCCATGGTTGGAGACCAAGATTGTTATTCTTCAAAAGCTACCACATCTCACCAACATTCATACCCTGTAACACCCATGAAGAAATCACAAAAGGGAAGCAAACGACAAAAACTAATCAATCAGAATAGAGATTGAAAAACAAGAAGTCCATCCATAAATCAAATAGAGATGAATAAATTGAACAAAAAGAAACGTTGTCTTGATTGCATTTAAACCTAAAGCAGAATGGGTCTCCACCATAGCTTCCATGTGTGACCAAGAGTTCATAGATTACCTCTCCTAGAACACCAAAGGAAAAATCACAAAGTCCATAAAACTAGACACTTAGAACCGACAAAGAGACATATAAACAAAAAGAACTCATGATATTCCGTGTAGAGATCAGCAAATCAAACTCAAGGCGGTGGCGGTGGAGCTGGCTCAACACTGTGCCGTTATTATTTTGATGCACCACGCGCTGCAGAAAAACAGGGTAACAATCAACGTTAATGTCTTGTGTTGTGACCATAGCCAGAAAAAATAAGTGATACAGAAGACTGATGACGAAACCCTAACAATAAGCCGTGTTTAATCCTTTGAATCAAGAATTGTAAAACTTCTATGATCCGATCTTGAATAGGCAACACCTTGGAACAGAAAACTGATAAAGAAACCCTAACAATTATGCATGAAGCTAGAAACCCTGAACAGAAAACTGATAAAGAAATCGTGAAAAGAAAAGTAGGAACAGTGAAAACTAGAAAAGGTCACCATAATTATGCATGAAGCTAACGTCTTCATAAAATGTTGCCCAACAATATTCGAACACTCAACTGCACAAAAACAAATTGCACTAGTTTATTCAAATGTGTAATCCATCAGAAACCAGAAAAAAGAAACCAAACTCCTAAAACAAGTTAAATGATCTTTAGATGTTATCTGATAATATCCCTTGAAAATTCCAACTTCAATTATGTTGATTGCAAATAGCAGTGCTCAATATATTTTACAGACAATTTCATCAACTTCTAACGCAAAGGCAGGTTAGGAAGAAGATTAGGGAGGAGAGAGATTCCTGTAGTTCAA
>NC_021163.2:63906146-63924486 GCF_000331145.2 Cicer arietinum
GAACACTCAACTGCACAAAAACAAATTGCACTAGTTTATTCAAATGTGTAATCCATCAGAAACCAGAAAAAAGAAACCAAACTCCTAAAACAAGTTAAATGATCTTTAGATGTTATCTGATAATATCCCTTGAAAATTCCAACTTCAATTATGTTGATTGCAAATAGCAGTGCTCAATATATTTTACAGACAATTTCATCAACTTCTAACGCAAAGGCAGGTTAGGAAGAAGATTAGGGAGGAGAGAGATTCCTGTAGTTCAATGGTTGGAGACCAAGATTGTTATTCTTCAAAGCTACCACATCTCACCAACATTCATACCCTGTAACACCCATGAAGAAATCACAAAAGGGAAGCAAACGACAAAAACTAATCAATCAGAATAGAGATTGAAAAACAAGAAGTCCATCCATAAATCAAATAGAGATGAATAAATTGAACAAAAAGAAACGTTGTCTTGATTGCATTTAAACCTAAAGCAGAATGGGTCTCCACCATAGCTTCCATGTGTGACCAAGAGTTCATAGATTACCTCTCCTAGAACACCAAAGGAAAAATCACAAAGTCCATAAAACTAGACACTTAGAACCGACAAAGAGACATATAAACAAAAAGAACTCATGATATTCCGTGTAGAGATCAGCAAATCAAACTCAAGGCAGTGGCGGTGGCTCAACACTGTGCCGTTATCATTTTGATGCACCACGCGCTGCAGAAAAACAGGGTAACAATCGACATTAATGTCTTGCGTTGTGACCATAGCCAGAAAGAATAAGTGATACAGAAGACTGATGACGAAACCCTAACAATAAGCCGTGTTTATTCCTTTGAATCAAGAATTGTAAAACTTTAATGATCCGATCTTGAATAAGCAACACCTTGGAACAGAAAACTGATAAAGAAACCCTAACAATTATGCATGAAGCTAGAAACCCTGAACAGAAAACTGATAAAGAAATCGTGAAAAGAAAAGAAGTAACAGTGAAAACTAGAAAAGGTCACCATAATTATGCATGAAGCTAACGTCTTCATAAAATGTTGCCCAACAATATTCGAACACTCAACTGCACAAAAACAAATTGCACTAGTTTATTCAAATGTGTAATCCATCAGAAACCAGAAAAAAGAAACCAAACTCCTAAAACAAGTTAAATGATCTTTAGATGTTATCTGATAATATCCCTTGAAAATTCCAACTTCAATTATGTTGATTGCAAATAGCAGTGCTCAATATATTTTACAGACAATTTCATCAACTTCTAACGCAAAGGCAGGTTAGGAAGAAGATTAGGGAGGAGAGAGATTCCTGTAGTTCAATGGTTGGAGACCAAGATTGTTATTCTTCAAAAGCTACCACATCTCACCAACATTCATACCCTGTAACACCCATGAAGAAATCACAAAAGGGAAGCAAACGACAAAAACTAATCAATCAGAATTGAAAGATTGAAAAACAAGAAGTCCATCCATAAATCAAATAGAGATGAATAAATTGAACAAAAAGAAACGTTGTCTTGATTGCATTTAAACCTAAAGCAGAATGGGTCTCCACCATAGCTTCCATGTGTGACCAAGAGTTCATAGATTACCTCTCCTAGAACACCAAAGGAAAAATCACAAAGTCCATAAAACTAGACACTTAGAACCGACAAAGAGACATATAAACGAAAAGAACTCATGATATTCCGTGTAGAGATCAGCAAATCAAACTCAAGGCGGTGGCGGTGGCTCAACACTGTGCCGTTATTATTTTGATGCACCACGCGCTGCAGAAAAACAGGGTAACAATCGACATTAATGTCTTGCGTTGTGACCATAGCCAGAAAGAATAAGTGATACAGAAGACTGATGACGAAACCCTAACAATAAGCCGTGTTTAATCCTATGAATCAAGAATTGTAAAACTTTAATGATCCGATCTTGAATAGGCAACACCTTGGAACAGAAAACTGATAAAGAAACCCTAACAATTATGCATGAAGCTAGAAACCCTGAACAGAAAACTGATAAAGAAATGGTGAAAAGAAAAGAAGTAGGAACGGTGAAAACTAGAAAAGGTCACCATAATTATGCATGAAGCTAACGTCTTCATAAAATGTTGCCCAACAATATTCGAACACTCAACTGCACAAAAACAAATTGCACTAGTTTATTCAAATGTGTAATCCATCAGAAACCAGAAAAAAGAAACCAAACTCCTAAAACAAGTTAAATGATCTTTAGATGTTATCTGATAATATCCCTTGAAAATTCCAACTTCAATTATGTTGATTGCAAATAGCAGTGCTCAATATATTTTACAGACAATTTCATCAACTTCTAACGCAAAGGCAGGTTAGGAAGAAGATTAGGGAGGAGAGAGATTCCTGTAGTTCAACATGATAAAAAATATTCCAATGTATAGGTAGCAAAATTTTCCAAACAAAGAGGCAGGAACAAAGAGCCCAACCTTGCTGTCCTAAATTATCCGCCGCTGAGATAGGAAATATTATCTAACATGTACATAAACCTGTGGAAAACACAAAGACACCCACATTCCAGTAGGTTAGGAAGAAGATTAGGGAGGAGAGAGATTCCTGTAGTTCAACATGATAAAAAATATTCCAATGTATAGGTAGCAAAATTTTCCAAACAAAGAGGCAGGAACAAAGAGCCCAACCTTGTTGTCCTAAATTATCTGCGGCTGAGATAGGAAATATTATCTAACATGTACAGAAACCTGTGGAAAACACAAAGACACCCACATTCCAGTTCACACTGTCAAGAAATCAAATCTCAAGACATAAGGACAACCAATCTAGAAAAAATGATTTTATTCCCAAGGTTGTCGAAAACCAAGATCTTAATCTTCAACCACAGCCACAACACCCCACCAACATAACCCTGTAACACCCAAGAAGAAATCACAAAAAGGAATGATTTGATAAAACTAAACACTCGAAATTGATAAGGAAGACTGGAAACCCAAATCCACAGTCCAAATAGAGATAATCATATTGAATGAAAAGAATTTTTGTCTTGATTGTGTTTAAAAACATAAAGCTGAACAGGAAGTCCTTGACAATCTATGCCATAGTTTCCATGTGCCACTGCGTGTTCATATGTTATCTCTCCTATAACACCAAAATAAAAATCACAAATTTAGGTAACTAGATAATTAGAATCATCAAAGAAATATTGATATGAAAAGAATTCATGAAATACAGTTGAGAGCAACAAATCAAGGCTGAACACTATGAAGGATGTTACTGTTATAATACCCTACGCTGCTGAAAAACAGGTTAACAATACAATGTGTATGACTGGTGTTAAAACCATAGACAGAAAAATAAAAGTAATATAGAATAAATTAGATTAATCCAAAACCATTTGCCATTCTTAGCCTTCCAAATCAAGAATCTTAAAACACTCTTACACTTGAGCACAAGTAATTCTTAGCCTTTTGAGTGATAGTTGATAAGTAAAAAGTGATAACTAATAAGTGATAAGTGATAATTGATAGTGGATAAGTGATAAGTATTATCAAGTAATAACTGATAAAGAGGCAAGACAATAAACACACACAAACTGATGATACCAAACCCGTTATATTCAATAATTCACAAAAAATCAGACTTCAAAATCGTGAAATGGAAGAGAAATATGTCAAAGAACCAAGAATTCAAACTCCAGGAAAGTGTCGCCATAATTGTGCATGAAGCTAGATTTATCATGTAATGTTGCTCTCAAACACTTAACTGCACAAAAACAAGTGCACAATTTAATTCATATGTGCAAACATTCAAGAAAGAAAAAAGACAAACAAACTCGTCAAAGTAAAATAATCCTAAGCTGTTCATGTTATTGTCTGATAAAATCCCTTCAAAATTCCAACTTCAATTGTGATGATTGTAGACTGCAGTGCTCAATATATAAAAGTGACAATTTAACCAAACTCCAAAGGCAGGTCTCATGTACCACTGTAACCAAGATGATATTTAATTAGGAGAGAAGAGATCATTCATAGATCAACACCATCAAAAACTTCCGATGAAAAGTAAAAGAGTTGCAAATTTATCCAAACCAAGAGGCAGGAATAAAGAGCCCAGCCATGACCGTCCAAAATCCCCCATCCTGCCATAGGAAATATATATAACTCTACAGAAAAACACAACGACCACAACATTCAGTTCTCACTGTCAAGAAGCCAAATCTTAAAAATATTCATAAATAACAAAAACAAATAAAAAGAGTGATTTTATTCCCATGGTTGGAGACCAAGATTGTTATTCTTCAAAAGCTACCACATCCCACCAACATTCATACCCTGTAACACCCATGAAGAAATCACAAAAGGGAAGCAAACGACAAAAACTAATCAATCAGAATTGAAAGATTGAAAAACAAGAAGTCCATCCATAAATCAAATAGAGATGAATAAATTGAACAAAAAGAAACGTTGTCTTGATTGCATTTAAACCTAAAGCAGAATGGGTCTCCACCATAGCTTCCATGTGTGACCAAGAGTTCATAGATTACCTCTCCTAGAACACCAAAGGAAAAATCACAAAGTCCATAAAACTAGACACTTAGAACCGACAAAGAGTATAAACGAAAAGAACTCATGATATTCCGTGTAGAGATCAGCAAATCAAACTCAAGGCGGTGGCGGTGGAGCTGGCTCAACACTGTGCCGTTATTATTTTGATGCACCACGTGCTGCAGAAAAACAGGGTAACAATCAACGTTAATGTCTTGTGTTGTGACCATAGCCAGAAAAAATAAGTGATACAGAAGACTGATGACGAAACCCTAACAATAAGCCGTGTTTAATCCTTTGAATCAAGAATTGTAAAACTTCTATGATCCGATCTTGAATAGGCAACACCTTGGAACAGAAAACTGATAAAGAAACCCTAACAATTAAGCAATAATTTCGAAAGAATAATATCAAAACAATCGAAAGAAGAAGTGTCGATTTCTTAGAGTCTTCGTCATATCATAATCAAACCCCCAATTAAGATGTATCAGATGACAAAAATAAGAATCTAAAAATCTGAATTCCATATAGAAAGGAAACAATCGGGTTACAAGTATCAAGAACAAGACCAGCAAAGTTCGGAATCATGTAATCGATATCAACAATCACCAGAATGCAAGAATAGAGAATGAAGAACAAACGAGAGAAAGATTATAAGAAACCAAAACACCGCGACCAGCTACATTGAGAATGAGGGAAATAGTTAGACTAGAGAAGGTTTATATAGAAAAGGCAGTTAGGATAGACGGCTGAGATAAAACTGATGGTGGAAATTTTAACGGTTAAGATGCAATCAAAATAAGACCGTTGACGCGGTTTCTAATAAGGCGGTGTTGAAAGGCTGGCTGAATCATACTATTTCGTTGGATAATCTTTTGGTTTAAAATTCCATTATTTTTTTAACTTGTTTGCAATGGTAACTCAGATAAAAATATATCTAAGATAATTAACACGATACGATCTTATTTTGAAACAATTAATACGATAACAACATAATTAAATTTATTTATTCAACATTCAAATAATATTTTTAATTTTAAAAATATTAATTTTAATATAATAAATTTACATGAAATTCTAATTCAAGGGATATAATTATTAAATATTTTTATTTTTCTGCATATAAACCTATTAACATTACATTGATATATGAGACGAGAACCTAAGATTATTTTTCATAAAATTTGTTACATTATATTTAGACTTTAAATTTTATATATAATAAACTATAACTTTAAAAGTACATATTTTTCTTAAGCATTAATTAAATATTTCATTGTATAACTAATAATTAGTATTATACAATATCATAAAAAGAAATTAGTATTTACAACATGCCGTAAACAGAAATGTAAAAACTAAATAATATTATTTACATTTTCATAATATAGTATAGCATGTTTCAAACAAATCTCAAACATAGTTTTAAATTAAATATTTCTTCAAATAATTTGACTAGAATAATTTTTAATTAAACTATATTTAATTTTTTTATCCAATTTCAAATTTTCGAAGTTTCTTTCTTAAAGAACTACGAAAAAGTTAAAAAAAAAAAAATACTAATAAACAAAACTAACATCGAATACCAGTAAACCTATTCCAATGTGTTTATTTGATTTATTAACATTCTTTCAATAAGATATATATTGCTCTTCAAAAAGCATAATTTTAAAGTCAAAGAGTAAATAATATTTTTAAACCTGATGTCATGTTTACATTAATTAACTAATGCTTATAAGACTAACATGAGATTATTTATACTCTTGCCAAATTTTCTGCGAAAGATCTATGACTCTTTTACTACATCTAGCTCTCTTAGTTAGTGGACTAGTTTGTGACTTTCGCCTTGTTTTCCCAATCCTGCTAAAAATCCTAAAGTTATTAGTGTTAAGTCACAATAATTCATTATTCATTATAAAATAGAAAGCAAACCCTTACCCAAAAAAAAAATTGTTCTTTATTCCCTGTATAAACCAATACGGAACCTAAAACTTAATTATTTCATTGATGACCTTGTGAAGATTTTGACAAATGTTAATAAGTTTAAATTTAATTTAATTTGAAGCATCCTAATGCGTCGGAAGCTGCTTTAATTTGGATCATTAATTCTACTTCATCCGGTCACAAATATTAAAAAGAAAATTGATCAAAAATTTGGACCAAATACATTTTAACATTTGTTTATATTTGTTACCAATACATTTTAACATTTGTTTATATTTGTTACCAAAAGAAGTACCTTGTTAAGACTACTTTACGGGTTTTTGTTAACTAGAACAAAAGAGAAATATTGGTATTCGAGGATCAAACAAATATAAAGGTTTTTTAAGAAAAAAAATACAATCTAGAAGTCCACCCATAATATCCTCATTGGTCATAACTATTTCTAATAATAAAAACTACTATACCTTGAAAAGGTTCCTTTCTCTATGCAACTGTTTTTTTTCAGGACTAGTCAAGCTTATTGCATGTATAGTCTATAAAACATTGAAAACTAAACCAACTGACCATCAAAATAAAAATCCAGATACAACTTAATCCTAAGTCATCTCCTCATAAAAATAACCATCTTTAAAAGGGTTACCCCTTCATTAAGCAATTTTTCTATCTCGGGAATATAAAAGGCTTCTTTTACAGTGATAAGGCATCTATTGCATCAGTGATTTGTAGTTTTGCTGGGGACAACTGCTTCATTGTGTGTCTAACTTTGATAAAGATCCTTGCCATCAGGTCCGACTTCAAAAATGCCGCTGGAATAACTGCTATGTCCAACAGGGAACATATTGCTAATTTAATTAGTTTCCCTTAAAAATATTGATGTCATAGAAATTTGAGTCGGGAAACAAGTCAAAAGCAAAATCTCTTGTTTGTATCATTTGCCTTTCTGCCAACTACAACTTTTCTGGAATAACTTAATCAAAGAGCTCATAGTAAACAATAAATACAAAACTATAACCTATACCGATTAAGAGAGGAGAAAGAGAGGGGCTAGAAAAACAAACAACACATATACCTGATTTGATTGGCTAATGAAAAAAAATGAAATAAGGAATGAGTGAGATAACTGCAGGTAGGCATCACTTTAACGTTCGACCAATTTAACTAAATCAGTTTTGCAATGGTTTTGCCTTTCGAATGTGGCCCATGCTATTGACCAGATCCTTGCGGGTGCATACAGGGAACATATTGATGTTTTTGAATGCTTTCAACTGCCACAGAACATATGGGAAACTGAGCTGATCCCTAGAAGTGAAGCGAACCACCTCATTAAACCAGACACACATCAATAGATTTGTTAGTGGCGTATGCTTCCTCACTATAACAGAGGCTTCACATAGAGCTGCAAAAACAAGTTTGATTGAACATTGTAAATTGTTGGGACTATGTCTAATCAGTGAAAGTGAAAGTTTGGTAACAGACTCAATGACATCTATTGACAAACATATAGCTATATACAATATCAATTCAAAAGATGACAGCTAAATTTTGGATAAAACAGAACAAAAATCTCTGTTATGAAGAAAAGAAGACTTAATGTTAAAATTACTGTTAGCTAATGAAAAGATGATCAATGAATACCTTTCTTTCCATTAAATCTCTTGTCTTCAGGCAAGCCATCTTTTCTGTATTGATTCAGTTGCACTTCAACTTCCTCCGGCTTGGCTTTGTTTTTCTTGACAACAGCCTTTGCTTCATCATAGACACTACCGCGAGCTCCATGTTCTGAGATGGCAAGTAAAGAACTAGTGCGCCAAAGGAGTGCTTCCAACACACCTAGTGGGTCCCTCCTAAATTGGGACTTGGAGTCTACCCAAATAGAGTATTTTGCATGAGGAAAAAGGCGATGGCTTAACATCTGAAAAAATTGCAAGCTCACACATGGTTGAACAGGGAAACAGATACACAAAAGCCATTATGCCCATATATCTCATTTTATCCTTGACAAAATAAAGCATGTGCCCATGGAGTTAATGAAGACAACAACCATTCTGTACATGATTCATATTGCAGTGGGAAAGTGCAGCAACAGAACTACTATGCACGTGAAACATTATCATGATGTAGCAAGTGACATTTATAGGAAGAGATGTGGGCATCAAAGATTTAATACCTTGGGAATTTTACCATTCAACCTTTGATCGGAAAAAGGAAGATCTTGAACGACAATTACACGCCATTTTCCAACAAATCCATTGTCTCCTACTCTGCGACCCACTAATTCCTGCGCTTTTAGGGTGATTTCATCCCAGAATGCTACATAGCAAACCTGCATACCACTAAATAGATTTGGCAAATAAGATTAGTGACTTCTAAGATACGTCAAGAATAAATTCTAATACTACTTATTTAACCTTCTTAAGCGAAGCCTTTGACATTCCAATCGGTTGATAGAGATCATCGCCGCCACCAAATGCACAAGTAGATACCGCCACTTTGCAACCTTCCATGAAACTTTTATCTTCATCAGATATTCTAAACCCTCCATTCACACTGTAGAACCCACAATGTACCATCATAGTTTCTTTCACCTATACAATGAAGAACCAAAACCAAATCAAACTGCATATTACATATAACAGAATATATAACTACAACCAAGCAAATCAAGTAGTGACAAAAGTAGCCAAAAACATAAATTACATACAGTTAATCTAGGAAAAAATAATTTAAGCACTACTAATCACCTCGAAACTTCTATCTCTTTCCTCAAATGTTTGATTTCCAGTAAATAAATTAAATCTTGTATCCTCCGCACGCAATTGAGACAACGTCGTATTCCCTCCTATAAAAGGCGCATCTCTCTCTGACATATACAAGACTTTACCAATAGGTAAACTAGTTTCTCCTTCCACAGGAATCTCTAATTGCTCAAGTTTTTCAGGTGGTAGAAGCTTCAAGCAACCTGATAGAATTAATCCACATGTCATACACAAATTGGCCTCCTTGAGTTTTATCAAAATAAAAAACAAAACCGCACTCATTACTACATATGCAATGAAAGAATTAAGGGCAGTAAAAATAAGTACATGTTTGCATTCACTGTTGTGATAGACCAACAAAATGTTTCCAAAAACATAAAATTAATGTTGATATGTTGAGTGTTCTAATGGAGAATTGCTTTTTACTCTAGAATCAATTATGACTCTAACTGGCAAGGCCAATCTTATAGCATATAAGTTTGTATGATCAAAGTAAAGTTGTTTGGTAACCATCCTTCTCTCACAAGTTTATAACAATTTTTCACTAGCTCTAGCGTCTTTTGCAATCGATTTTATAGCTTAGAGTGTATCATTCTTTCTCTCATTTCAACCTTAATTATCTTAATCGAAAAAAATTTAAATATTAATTAAAAAAATCTTTTATCTCATTTTATATCTATTAGCTAGCTCAACAACTAATTTTACCAAACACTCAAATTCAATCTCCAAGGTTATCTGCTATGAACTAGTTTATCCACTCCATCACATATCAGCTATTCGCTTCATTTTACCAAATAGAGCTTATAGCTAGCTTTGGACTCCAAACATAATTTTAGCCTCAACTTTTTTACATGAATCCCTCTAAACCTAAACTCAGAAGCAAACCAACTAACTTTAAATCAAAATAAATTCTACAAAATTAAAAATGAACTTACGTTCTCTGACACCAGCAACAACATGAGTAGTAGGATCAAGACGATCCAAGTTAGGGTGGGATTGTTTAACCAATGTGGGAGTAGATCCATCGACATGAGTGCGTGATTGTGGAACTAGACCAATTCGTGTGGCTTCGTAAAAGAGCAAACACGCAGCTGGAATAATGATAAGTAGCATCCAGTATTTAAGCAGAAGTTTTCTCAGCAATCGTTTGTGGCCAAGTTTCTTCCGTTTCCGTCGAGCGCGAACACGCATCCGACCTAGTTCGTCGGATTCGTCGTCGGAAACTAAGATCGATACGCCGTGGTGATTATTGTTTTGGAACATTGCTGAGGAATTTGGCGTGAAATGCGAAGAGGGGAAAATTGTGATAACGCCGAAATTAAACTACCTAAAACTGCCCCTCTGCGTGTGATTGATTGATTTACTTTGTGAGAGCTGCAAAATTAATGAGGGCTTTAAAGCGAATATTTTGTTTTGGGTTCCATTTCTGCCATTGATGCGATCCGAACAGCGTTTGAGTTTGAGGTTATTGCAATAAAACGATAGTAATTTTTTTGTGTAAGTTCGGTATTTACTCTTCCTAATCCTTATGCCATGTCCCTCATTGGGTGTTATTTTATTCAACTTCTTTTCCATGGTTTCACTGGTTTTTTTTTTTTTTTTTTAAATTAAATGTTAAAAATCGCACATAATATGAAATTTTGAATTCAAATCTAATATATGATATTCAATATAATAATTTTAATATTTATTAATTGAATTATATTTTATAATTATATATTCATTAGTTTTTTTAATATTATTATTTTAATTAATTTTATTACTGACTTATTAATGAGACAGGTAATTCTCATATTTAATCTGTTAAACGACGTTTATTTATTAATTGTAATGATATGATAACTTCTCTCTAAAATAAAATTTTATATAACTGTATTATTCATAAGAAAACTTTTCTCTAAAATTGAGAGGATTTGTCTAAATCAAAAAAAACCCAGAATTGCTAGATTACGACAATAAAAAAGTTGTGATAATTAATCTTCATCCATCTCAATCAAAACTTTTTCTTTTTGAAAGAACTTCAATCGAAAATTTTATTTTAGTAACATTTTTGTAGATAGAATAAGGGAACTATGTTTAATAAATATATATTTATATTAAAAAAATCTATTTTTTTTATTAGTGCCTCTACTATGAATCCTTAATATTATTTCCTTTAATTTTGATTATAAGTAAACATAACTATTTTATATTTATTTTAAAAAATATTTACGAGTACTAACATTATAATAAATCGAGTGACATTAGACTTGAATTTCTTACACAGAATCTCGGGATTAGAACTTTGTCCATGAAAAAAATGCAATTTAGATAATAGAATTCATTAAAAATGATCAATCAGGTTTCTCGGAGGAGATTAGTGTAAGATTGGTGGTTACTTCTCAAACATATTTTTCACAAAAACTTGTTCTATAAAAATTAAAAAAGTCATTTAAATATAACAAAATTAGTCAAATTTCTTATATTAGAGACCGCCAAATATAGATTTGTTTTAGTACTTATAAGGGAGGTGTAATCTCTTGTTGCCAGTGACCAAATACATATCAAAGCATCTCCAGCTGTGCCAGAAGCAATGGCTTAACCTTTACTGATTTAGATCACGTAATCGTTAATTGTAAGGCTTTTTGTGTCTATGTTGGTTAATACTAGTGTGGTTTTTATTAATTACGATAGGTGAAAGCAAAGCTGATATAATGGTTTTGTTGGGGTTGTTATAAACCTTGACTCTATTTCTTGGGTGGGAAGTGTCCCAAACCCAATTGCTTCTATCGTTTGTTCTGAGTCCCTCTTTGGGCGTTGAATGAAGTGCTTTCCCGTGAAAAATAAAGATGTTATACACATGATTCGGGGCCAGGGCCATAACAACCATCGTCAGAAATTTTACAGATAGTTGAGATATTCAGAAACAATCTTTTCACAGGCTTTCAATACACCTAATTCGGGAACAAATACACATAATGAGACCTTCGACATAGTAAAAAGGTTATCTTGACTGGCTATTACCTACATTTCGCAATTCAATACAATCAAGCGAATAAGAAATATGAAAACAAAGGGCAGGATTCCGTATACAGATGCCTCAGGGGAAACCTACAATTGATAGTTCTGAAACCGCAAGTAACCAACTACAAGAATACAGAGAAGAAAGAAAAAGACAGACCAGACCATATATGAAAAACTCCAACATCAACGTTTGGAATATTGAGGGGCTTTACGAGCTTTCTTGAGACCAACTTTCTTCCTCTCAACAACTCTAGAATCTCTGGTCAGAAGCCCTTGTTGTCTCAAAGGTACTCTATGACCTTCACTCACCTTTAGCAACGCACGAGCAATGCCAAGGGTGATTGCCTGTGCCTGGCCGGAGAGGCCACCACCCTCAGCTTTAATAAATACATCATAACTATTTTCATATCCCAAAGTTATTAAGGGCACCTTAATGTATTGAAGCCACAACGGATTTCCCTGAAGATATTCCTGTACAACGTAAAAATCATAAATCAGACAAAAGAAGATAAACAGAGACAATGAATAACAACATAAGGACTAAAAAAAGTAGACAGAAATCAAAGCAAATGTTTGGATGGGGAGTACTGAAGGGAAAGCCACAGAAAGATTAAAATTTCATTTATGAAGTATGAGTTAGATTCGTGTATGTTTTCACCTTGGAGCTCCCTCCAATTTATATTTTATAAGGAACCTTCCTCTGCCTCGGCTACCTCTGAGGTCAGAGATTGGCAGTTGGATTCTAATTTCTAACAACTGAGACTCTGAGAGTATTGATCTCTCAGCAGTTTAATTCATTCAACGACTGACTTTTGGATGAGGCAGAATAGGATCCAAGTTCCTTATGTTTTGGGGATGAATAACACTGTATTGGAATTCATCTGAATTGATACTGAAATATGCACATAATGTTTAAAAAACTAAATAAGAAAATAAAAAGTTCATGATAGTCTATCTATGAACTATGAAGCAGACACTGAAAATGCAGATACAATGGTAACATTTGGGAAATTGAAAGTGATTGAATATAACCACATGCACCAGTGTGGTGTCAGTGTTACCCTTCCGCACCAACATGTTCTAAAGTGAGAAATTAGTAGAGTGAATAAATCAATGGTGGATATTATAGTCACTCATAATTAGAATCATGCATGTGCATATAACATTAACCATTGATTTGTTTATTAATGGTTGATATTACTCTCACTAGGAGCCTATTTGGTTCTAAAATGTCAATGCAACATAGTAGTAATCTATTATTTTATTTTAATTCTAAGAAATATTAAACTAGATAATATTTACTTGAAATGAAAATTCCATCTACCCTTCCGTCTTCTAATTGAGATTCTCATCAAACCCTAAATCCAATACTACATTAGAAAACGCATTCTAATGAAACATAAATTGGAAACACAAAATACAGTGTTCAATTAAATAAACCATTCCAGCAACAACAAAAAAAGGCACCTAGACTTCAAATTGGAAAACGCATATGAATAATGTAAACGAGAACGAAAGGGAAGAGAGGGAAGAGACCTTTGCGTCACGGTAATTAATGACAATTTTGCCAGTTCCTTCCTGGAGAACAACCCGAGCGACGGCAGATTTCCGGCGACCAGTACCGATGATAGTTTGAGCGGCGAATCCACCGGGAAGTCTTGATTTGACGTATTTTCGGAGGTCGTCGATTTCCGGTTCGGAAGGAGCAACGAGTGATGTTGCGGAAAGAGAGAATGAAGAGAATTTGGGAGAGCGGGAGAGGGTTCTGGAGAGAGAAAGAGTGGTTGGTTTATGAGAGATGTTGGAGGAAAATGAGAGTGAAGAAAGAGTAGCTGTGAGAGATGATAAGGAAACCGCCATGGTTTTGGACACTGATGAATGGATGTAGCCAGAGAAAGGGGATAATGGTTTTTTTATTTTCTTCTATAAAACGGGAAAAGATATATTGAATTTTCGTTTATGGTAAAAAATCTAAAAAGAGAAAGGGTAGACTTGCATTACTCAATTACAATTACACTTTTGAAATAATTTTAAACCATTCTTTTGTGATAAAAAAAAGTCTTGCATTACTCGATCAAAATTTTAATTTAATTAAAATAAGTTTTATGAAATTTAATTAAAAATACAAATATTTTTTAAATTAAAATGGATTATTTTTCTAAAAAATAACTTTATTATATTTTTTAATAAATTTTTAGTAACAAAATGTGATTCTTTACTTATATGAGATTTTTACTTCTTATTTTTTTTTTATAAATTTATTTTTATCTCTTCATTTTTATCATTTTACATTTGTCTTTATTCTAGTTTCATTTTTATATCTGTTTGTTTATCTTTATGATATTTAATAAAGAATAATTAAAAAAAATTGAAGAATAGAAACAAAAATTTTCAATTTTTGTTAGACATGCTTGATTTTTGAAAAGATAGTATATAAGTTGTTATGTCATAATTAATAATTAGTGTTAATTTTATATTATTTGACTCGTTTTATATGTATATGTAATGAGTTGATTTTTTTTAAAATATTAATTTTTAAATAACATTAATTTTCTATCTCAATTTTAAAGTATATGAGATAATCTACAAAATAATGTAAAGAATTGATAATCTTCTCTAGGTATTATTAAAAAATTTAACTCAAATAATAATGAAAATTAATATAACTTTAAGTATCTTAAAAAAATTATTTTGGTTTTACATTTTTTTTATTCATCTCTTTTATTTTTTTATTGTCATTTACTCGCATAAGGTTGAATGTTTGATAAATCCAATACCTCTTTAGTTGAAGTCTGGTAGGAATTACATTTTTGAATAGCCCTTATTTCAAACAAAATTTCCAAACTATCTTCTTTTGAAAATTATATATTAAATTTCTTTTTTTTAATTATAAATTGTTTTTGCAATTGGTGATTCTTCTAAGAAAGTTGGAATTTACAAAAAAAAATAAAGAGGTATATTGGATTTATCATATAAAAAAATGTAAAACAAAAATAATTTTCTCATATGTACGGGATTTTGACGACGTTTTGATATATCACGAATTTGTTCTTCTTTTTTTGTTCTTGAGGATGTTGAGGAAAAAATATTGTCGAAGAACTACTTTCACCTCGAATCAAGTTAGATATTTGATTTAATAGAGTATATAAATTTCCAAAACTTGAAATATGAAAGTTTTGTTAGATACATATTATTAAGTAACTGGATAACGGACTCAGGTGTATTAAAACGAGTATTGAACATGTTATACAATAATTCTTATTCACTTGATGCAGAAGATAGTCAATGATTGTCTTCTGGTTGAAGAAATGACATATGGTACCATGTCGAAGTTTAAAGTAGATGTCAACATCAATCGATCAACATAACATTGAATTCGAATGTGCGGCACAATTCTCTATAGAGTGTTGTCAAACACGTTGAACCCCAACTGCATTCCCCCGTCTCTCGTAAATCTCTAAACAAGTGCAACCACATAATATGTACTATGTTGTGGGATTTGTCAAACATTAATATGTTGCCGATCAATCTTGAAATGTAAGCTCTACAGTTAACATTGAAAATGTTTATCTCATCTATTTTAATTAATAAAATCCCCATTTCTTTGAGATTCAGGTGGCACGACTCCTAACAAATCTAAAAAATCATTTGTCCATGACTCCTAATCACTTACTTAGGTCCAATAATTGATTTAGGTGGCATGACTCTCAATCACTGCTTTGGTCCAATCAACGTACTATAGATTGAGAATTTTATGTACAGAAAGGGGATAACAACATCCGTCATCATTAGCTTCTGATTGAGTATACATAGACGATTGCATAGACAACATTAAATATGAAGTTGGTAAGTCTAACACTCACCAAGTCATGTGATTCAACCGAAATTGTTATTCTTTCATGGTGCATGAAACAGTCAACCTAAGAGGTCAACCAATTGGTCAATTTGAAGTCAACCTTCAAGGAAAATGGTGTGATTGTGGAAAATTTTAGGCTATACATGTGTCTTGTTCACATGTCATAGATGCATGTTTTTACTCTCGTCAAAACTATTTAGTGCATATGTCTGACGTGTACAAAGTTGTTAACGTATTCAACATCTACCAAAAAGAATTTTCACCTATACCCAATGAAGGATATTGACACACACATGAAATGCGGATAATTAAAAAAAGTCGTCCAAATAGTATTCGCATTAGAACTGAAATGAACGTTAGAGAAGAAGTGCTAAGAAAATGCGGATTATGTCGATTAACTGATCATACTCGAAATCGAAATCATTGTTCAAATGTTACAGACAACTCTGGTCAATCTACGTAATTTTTGTAAAATTTATGTTTTTTTTAATTATATATATATATATATATATATTGTTAATTTTAAAAAAATTAAATATAAAAAAAAATACATTTCTTTAAAGAAGTCGCGAGTTGCGAAAGCAATTTGTGTCTGAGAAAAAAAATATGTATTTTGTCACATAGATTTTAAAAAGGTTTAATAATTACTTTTTTTTTTAAATAAGGGCTATTCAAAATAAAAACTGACATCTTTTTACTATTTCTCTCAAATTTTATCCAAAAAATGGCAAAACTTTCAAGTGTATTTTAATTTAAATTAAATAAATGCTTTATTATTTTTATCAAAAATGTATTTTTTTATCATACAGCAGCAATGGATTCATAGTAATTTTTTGTTCAAAACTGTAAAAAAATGATCTTATTTTGCCTTCTTTTAAAATAGTTTTTTTTTTTATGTATAGTGAAAATATAATTTGTGATTATCTTTATTTTGAAATTTTTGTATTATTGTAGCCTAATATAAGAATTTGGACGTGATTTTGGCTAATTTATAAGAAAAAAATACATTAATTAATTTTATATCGATGTCTAATAAGAATTAAAAAATGTGATCAATAATTTTAAAAACAATTATAAAATAAATCTAGATGAGAAAACGATTAATTGTGGAGTCTATCATTCATGTCCCAAAAAGGGACCATTATATGCACCATAATATATCATTCAAGAACAATTTTATTAAAAAATATTAAAACATTTTTTTAATAAGAAACAACGTCATTATGATTGAAGAAAGTTGACGAGTACAAAGTATGGATCTAAGTAATTATCAGAAACAAAAACTAGTTAAACTAATCCATAATTGAAACTACAAGATTTCAAAGATTTTTCAAGGTAATATATCTTTAGTACAACTCAATGCAATTTCAATCCTAATGTGTGACATGACAAAAACTCATGAAATTGTGAAATGCATTTGTTGCCTCCTCTGTTCATTCAATCCAATATAAATCAATTTTCGTATGCAATTGATCCTCCCCAGTTCCTCACACGGCTTTCTGCATCATCAGCCTGTGATATTCAAAGGCATTAAATTAAATTTTAACAAACAACAAGTTACATATTTGTAGAACAAAAAAGGAAAATGGCATGGCCAAATTCCTAATGAGTCTAACTCACTTTGATGGAATATTTAATTCCAAAGTAGTCTTGAGTTTTTTTTTAAAAAAATCGGATATTCTCTGTACGCAACTGCAGAGACTAATCTCTCGAGTCTTACGCAACTGCAGAGACCAATCTCTCGAGTCTTGTAGAACCTAAATAAGCATCAAATACTCCCTAAGTTTTTTAACATTGTTGCATACTTAAACTCAAGTTTGAATTAGGAGCCTTACTTAAACTAGAAGAGACTTATGGCATCTCATCTAAACCTAACTTTAGTTGTGAAATGTTTCGAAAATCCTTATAAAATCCAATTAAAAAGAAAATCCTAAATATGAATTGCACCAACCTCTTTTTTCCAATTTGTTACTGAAGTGATGACTATAAGGATTATGGTCTGCAAGGCTATGCCTCCAATCATACCTGACCAAATACCCTGAATAACAGCAAATCATAGTTATAAAAAGAGTAAGAATGACATGAAAGAGTATATTTTGACTATACAATAAGAGATTGCAAAATAGTCATAGTTATTACTTATGTTATTGATTACTGATTAAATCCCTTGTATTAATTAAACTTTATTCAAAGTATTTTAAAGAAAGGGTAGTGCATCACCTCTGCTCCAAGATTAAATGTGAATCCCAACAATATTCCTGC